>NC_135815.1:36665305-36965305 GCF_964213995.1 Mustelus asterias | reverse complement strand
GAATTGAGTTGCCAGGATGGCATCATACTCTGCAGAGCAAGAGTAGTCATTCCTGCACCAGACAGAGAGCTACTTCTAATGGAATTACACAGCACTCATCCCTGCATCTCAAAGATGAAGATGCTTGCCAGAAGTTATGTGTGGTGACCTGAGTTAATGTCGGCATCGAGAGCCTAGTCAAGCACCGTGAATAGTGCAACAAAAGTTGCTTGCTGCAGCCCCTCTGCACCGTTGGGAATGGCCTGGCTGGCCATGGCTATGAGTCCATATTGATTATGTTGGTCCATTCATAGGCACAATATTTCTGCTCATTGTTGATGCACAGTCTAACTGGATGGATATTTTTGAGGTGAAGTCTCCTACATCGCACGTTACTATTGAAAGATCATGCCAATGTTTTTCCACCCATGGAATAGCTGAAGTATTAGTTAGTGTCTGACAATGTATTCACAAGTACTGAGTTTCAAAACTTCACCACACACAATGGTGTAAAGAACCTTAGAACTGTGCCTTGCCTCCCGGCATCCAGCAGAATAGCTGAGCGAGCCATCCAAACAAAAAGTCTGGCCTAAAGAAGGAGTCAGGAGGTGACTCTTTTCCCAACCTGGATCCAGTTATCGTATCACTTCCTAACCTGCTTGACCTGAAAACTGGGCTCAGCCTTGACTCTCCCTGTGCAGCGATATAGGAGATCAGCTCGTTATATGTTGAAAATTCTTCTCAGAAGTTTCCCCACACCTGGCCTTGTCATTGAAATTTATGACTTGTGTTCTACTGAATTCCCCAGGCTCTTAAATGAAGAAGCTCAACCAAATGGGAGAGTTGCCGACCACATCAATGTCACTCTGTATGTGAACTTCCAGAATGCACCTGTGTCAATGTGTGGGCTACTCTGATATACTGCAGAATCCGGAATGAGGCTGCCTCTTGCTCCCTAAGATATTACACCACTTTGCAGCTAGGGCAGTAAGTCAGGCACTCTCTGAGAGTGGCCAGTCATGTTGTGAAACGTATATTTTAAAAATCTGGTGTTTTATAGACACATCGTAATTTTACTACAGGACAAACAAAACTTTCTATCTCTCTTGTGTGTAGATATGTTATACATATATGTCTTTCATCATGAAAGAGAGTGAGCTAAATATACAACCACACTCCAGAATACTTATGGACAATGCCACAAGAATTAAGTAATGTCTTTATGAAGACATAGACAAGCATAACCCTGTTTGGCTTATGGAATTACATTGTTTCAAGTGTTTCATAAACACTTCTTATTGCTGAAGTTTCTCTTGAGTTGAGCAACTAGAATTATTAAACGTTAACGTGACATAAAATATAGATTAAAATATAAATCTCTGTAGTAAATTATTCACGCGGTATATAGCAGGTACAAAAATGGTGAATTATTAATAAAATAATTTGTTACTACTTGCGATTCAAAAATAATCAACACTGTTCGCAATTATACACCACCAGTCTATCAGGAACTAGTTGAAGATTTAGAAAAATCAAATTCTTGATTCTATAATTTCTCAGTGGGCAAACAAAATCCCTTGATGATGATCTACAGCTTTAGAAAATAAATTGATTTCTAAAGAGAAAATTAGATGGTACTTATTATACTGTCTAACTAGCAATCCAGTGTCATTTGTCTGTTGCATGATGAATGTCTTTCTTTTGTCTACATTCCTCATTTAACAATGAGTGCTGTGGATTTGTGGCACAGAAGGGATGTTTAGTTTTAATGAACGTGTACCAACCGTCTCGCAAACCTCTACTCACAGTAAAAGAACAATGGGTTGTGCTTTGTGTAGTGAGCTTTAAAAGGCAAACCAACAGGCAATTTTTGAATGCATTTCGGATTAAGAGTACCGAATGCTGCTCTCTTCCCATCTACTCATAACAATAAAGAACCTGCTGATGTCGATTATGCAGCTTTCATCATTACCAAAGGGTGTCTGTCCATTATATATTTCTTTCAACAAAACACCAGCAGAGCCATTACAAGGAAGGTCAACAGATAGTCAGCTTTCTAATAGATGTAATAAATGGCATCTCGCAGATTTCAGGAGAAATATTAAGACTATTAACATTTGCTTCACTAGTCTGTCATAATATCTCCGTGTAGTAACAAAGAGCCCAATGACACTGAAGCAAATGGTTTTGTCTAAATTCTCTAAAACCGGCTCACTAAATTTTGTTTTAAATTGGCTGGCGCCCATGTGGTGTTAGAAAATGAAATTGAGTCAAGTACCTTCACAATGTTTTATACCTATGAGTGAACATATATCCATTTGCTTTTACCTTAGTTTATAATAAAGTTGGAAATTTGTATTTTCTGCAAATGATCTATGATAGTTACTCCAAAACAAATTGCACTAAAAACTCACATTGCTTGGTCTTGGTTTGAATGATAAGGAAAATGCCCAAATACTCTAGTTTCAACTGAAAAGTATATCCCAACATGCATTATAGGCATTAATGGATTCCAGCATAAAAATTCAAATAAGCTTCTGCTAAACAATCGGTTTCTCCCCTATCCCTTGGCATAGGTTTGGAGGAACCTCGCGCTGCACTCCTCTCCAGAGAAATGAAATAAATAGCCATTTGTCGAGAAATTTTATCGAGCTCCATGAAAAATGCGCAATGGAAATTCCACGTGATCCAGTTGAAGGTGGAGTCTTCCCCCATGAATAGAAAAAGATAATATTCAGGGCATTACGGAATAATTGAAATTCCAAAGATTTGTATTCACCTTGGGACAGGGAGTAAATGCAAAACTATGAGGAGGATGGTAATGGTCAAGTGGGACTTGCTGTGGGACGGAATAATAACAGTTGCATTTCAATGCAATTCGAGCTTGGGAGGGTAGAAAATGGGAAGCCAGCAAGGAGGATGTTAGAGAAATTAAAGGCTACATTTTCACTATGGAGGCAGATAACTTGAGACAGTAGATTTCTCGACATGGCAGTTTAAATTGCCCTGTTGGACTCAATTTTCAATCCAGAGAGGCAGGGCGAGATCGAATCAGGCCCGCTGACCCCTGAAGCCGATCCTAGGTGGGCTCAGGAATGGGTGGTTAAGGTGGGCTGGTTAGAAGGCCCGTCTAGGTTCTCTGATTTTTTAAATTGCCAGTAGGTCCTCTATCCCTCACCCCTCACACTCCCTTATCTCCTCATGCTCCCATACTAATTTATGGCCACCATCCATCCGTATTCTCCATCATACCTCACAATAATCATGCAATTTCATGCCCCATGCACCCTGGTACACTCATGCCACTTCTGTAGTCACTCACTCAGTATCCACCATGGGAAACCTCAAGAGTCATGTGTAGATAAAAACAGTAAACTTCTGGTAGTCTAACATAGCTCTCATTCATACTCACTTGATAGTGAAAAGTTTCCATTCAAAGCTTTTAAATCTCCTCAAGTAGTTAATTTCTTATTTAAAAAAAACAAACATCTATTCAAACCCAACTGCAAAGACAGCTAATCCTTTAATTGTCTCTTTAAACTGTCAATCAACTATGAATTCAGAACCCCCTATTGACATAAAAAATAGCTTTTGTTACAAAACTAAAAATTCATAAGGACATAATAATAGCCCTTAGGAAATGTCCACAAATATCTCTATCAAAACGACATGGCCTGATGGTAATTTGTTTCTAAACCACACCAGATGGCCTGCCAATCAAAACAGTTGAGCTGAAGGTTTTGAAAAAACACTCTTACTGACAGCTTAAACCCATTTTTTCATGTTTGAAGAATAGGAGATTTTTTAAAAACTTAAATCATGACACTTAAATAGATCTTCAAGACCATTTATGTCTACTCCATCAATTCAGGACTCCCAAACTGTGGGTTAAGGATCTTGCAGCATCCAAAATGGGGTCTGTTTGAATACAGAGGTAAGTTCAAATTATTTAGGTAGTTCATTGGGCCAGTGGAACATATTTAGGCTCCTCTTGACCCACAGGCATGTGGAAAAGACACTTGCCTATACCATCCAGCAGTCCTCACCTCCTTTCAGCAAGTCAGAGGAAAACGTATATCAAACATTGGATAGAAATTAAGAAGGGTTGATACAGTGTGGTTGGATTCGCATTGGCATACAAGCAATCCATTACAAAATACATTATACATACAATTTGAGTTCACAACAAGGAAACTTCCTGATTATGCAATCTCTGAATAAAAAATGTGTGGAAAAAGACAAGTTCAATTCTCTTGATGTGAAAACTCCAACTGTGCAGTTATTTTTTTGAACATTAGTACAATTTTCATCATACTAATAGAAGATAATGAGCATGGGAGGTGTTTTTTGTTAAAGATGATGGCACACAGATCCAAACCTCAACAGTGTCAAGATGGCTAAGTCTGTAGAACGAATGGATAGGTTCACCCAGTGTTGCACCATTCACATAGTCAATTCCAGTGAGTACATTTTACTGCTGATGCTAATAATGCTTGAGCAGCAATTGCTATTAGTTTGAGTCGGATACTGTAATGCTACATTACACTACATGTATTTTACTGTTCATTGGTCATTTAATTGAAAGTTTTTCGAAGTCCTCTATTTCAAGCTGATGGAATTGAAATCTACAGTGTTAAAAATATAACGTGGTATTCCCAAAAATATTCTGAAACAATATCTTACGTATTTGCCAATAATGATTTGCCATATTTAGTTACATTATAGTTGTTCCAATTATTTAATCATTAGACTGCTGTGATTTATTGGAAATTGGAGTTGAACACAATATAAATTCTGGATTTTTTTTACAGTCTTTGGAAATGTTCATTATTTTTATTGAACTTCATATGAATTAGGAACAGGAGTAGGCTGCTCGACCCCTCAAGCCTGCTCCGCCACTGAATAAGATTATGGTTGACTTGATTGTAACCTGAATCCCACATTCCTGCCTACTCCTGATAACCTTTCACCCCCTGTTACTCAAGAATCTATATAGCTCTGCCTTAAAAAATTTCAAAGACTCTACTTCCACCACCTTTTGAGGAAGAAAGTTCCAGAGATTCACAGGCCCTCGGAGAGAAAATAATTCTCCTCATCTCTGCCTTAAATGAGCAACCCCTTATTGTTAAACAGTGACCCCTAGTTCTAGATTCTCTGACAATAGGAAACATCCTTTCCATATCCACCCTATCAATACCCTTCAGGATGTTGATGGTTTCGATCAAGTCGTTTCTTACTCTCCTCAACTCTCGTGGATACAAATCTAACCTCTCCAACCTTTCCTCATAAGACAACCCGCCCATTCCTGCTATTAGTCTAGTAAACCTTCTGTGAACCACTTCTAACATATTTACATTTTTCCCTAAATAAGGAGACCAATACTGTACGCAACACTCCAGATGTGGTCTCACCAATGTCCTGCACAACTGAAGCATAACCTCCCTACTTTTGTAATTAATTTCCCTCACAATACACAATAACAGGGTCAATTCTCCCAGCCTGCGGGCCGGAGACTCAAGTGGAGGTTGTGTTGCAAGCTTCCTACTGGGTGCCATGGTCTCTGCATGTTTCCGCCTGCCGGATTTCTGGCGTCATCAGCTCTGCACCAGAAATCGGAGTGGAGCTGAATAAATTATGGTAACAGTCATTTTAATACTATGAGCGGAGCCCAGGACTGAAGTCTCCAAGACCGCTAGCCTCTCTCCCCCCCCCCCCCCCCCTCCCCACCCTTCCCCGCCAGGAGTGTTTCACTCCAGTGGGGTTTACAACAACACCCCACCGGCAAGGAGCTGGTGGCCCGATCCCGCAGGAGCGAAGCGGGGGCCATGGAGGCCCACCAGTAGGTCAGGGATAATGGGGGGGTTGTCCCAAAGGGCAAAGTGCCAATGCCCAGGGGGCACCTTGGCACTGCTCACTGGGCATTGCCAAGGGAGCAGGGTCTGAGGGGGGCAGGGCCTAGTGGGGACAGGGCCCCTGGGAGGGAGATCGCCAGGGATGGGGAGGTCCTGCTGCCACTCTGCACTCAAGCATGGTGACAAAGGGAGGGCAGCCAGCAATCGCGGCTGGACATCAGCGTGGGGGTCGGCCTGCAATGGGGGGTGGATTTGGGAGAAAACGGATTGCAGGAGGGGTGAAGTTCGAGGCAGGCCAGTGGCTGGGGGGGGGGGGGGGCGGGGGTGAAGGCTGCCCGGACCCATACGGGAGGCCAGCGCTTGGGTGGTTGGGGGGGGGTCACATGGCCAATTATGGGGGTAGCTGTGCTGGCCAGCGATTGAGCTGGCCAGCAATCCGGAGACCGATAGTGCGGGGTTCTGCGCCAATCTCCACTATGACAAATCAGTGCATGCGCAGTGGCCCACTCAGTGCTATGCTGCCGGCCTCTCCAGCTTGCTCCGCCCACAGCTTTTGAATGAGATTCACGCTAGTGTACTCCATTGCAGAATCTGGGAGATTCACTTTGAAAATCCCACTGAAAATTTACTCTAGTTTTTACGCGAATTTGGCACTTAGAATTTTTTTGGGAGAATCCCACCCAACAATCCATTAGCTTTCCTAATTACTTGCTGTACCTGTATCCTAGCCTTTTGTGATTCAGGCACTAGGATTAAGTGCAACTTCAAACAGAGTTTGATGAGAAGAGGGAAATTTCAAATATCTTTCTAAAAATCTAATGTTTGATTTTGTGTTTAACACTTAACTGCAAGTACTGTTTAACTTCAAAGTCTCATCCACGGGCTGGGGTGGGGAGGGAGAATAGGAGCTATCCACTGGCAGCAGAGTTAATGAAGGAAACTGGTTTGAACTGGTCATACTGTTCCTGGGCTCAGTTAGTCCCTTTGTTCAGAACTTCCAGTTAGAAACTTGGAGCGCCTGTACAGTATTATACAGGGTGTTTATGAAGAAATCCACATAACCAAAATTTTTCCATGTTTTATTGAAAAACTTACATGAAAGTTCAAGGCTCACAGTGCAGGACACCACCAAGGTTAAAAAGAATAAAAGCGAGAATAAATCAGGAACTAGTGATTAGGTGATGTCGAGCATGGTTCAGCAGAATGGAAGTGGTAAAGGAGTTCCATAGTCTTGAGATGCCAGAAAGAGAAAGTTAAAATAAGACGAGCACAATTTTTAAAATATATTTCTGGAAATATTGATATATACAGCTTCTAGTAGTAATTTTCTGGTTCTGTAAGTTCCCATTTTTAAGTAGTCTCATTCAGCCTCGTTTCGATTTAGCGATGGTATATTAAAGGGGTATGTGCACTTAGTGTAGGAGGTTTCACTTTAGCATCGTTTGGCATTGGGGCTGAAGGAATGTGCTTGACCTGATTGGTGTCATGTTGGAGAGGCCTGTCCCACTCCCTAAGTCTCTCTCCCACTCCCTTAGACACTCTCCCACTTGCCACCTCTCACTCTCATCGACTCCCCCACTTATTATCCCACCTATCTTAGTGTCATTTGCAAATTTGGCTATAGTACCTTCTATCCCTCCAAGTCATTAATATAGATTGTAAATAACTGGGGCCCGAATACCGAATGCTATGGCACCACACGAGTAACATCTTGCCAACCAGAAAAAGACCCATTTATCCCAACTCTCTGCTTTCTATTGGTTAGCCAGTCCTCTATCCAAGCTAATAAATTACTCCTAATCCCCTGTGATCTTACCCTGTGTGTTAACCTTTTGTGCAGCACCTGACTGTATTAACCAACCTGCTGACTGTAGTGTTCTGATGTTATAGATGACCTTGGTGGCCATCCACTGCCCAGCGGGGGATTCACCTGGGAGAGTGCATTCAGTGACATGGCTGAGCATCCCTCAGTCACCGCAGACTCTGAGGATGGTGCGGCAGAGAAGCTGCTGCCTTCCTCCAGGGCACCATGAGAGGAGCCCACAGAGTTGACAGCCAGCATGTCTGCGGTCGTGAGGTGTGTCTGGACCTCTCTGCTTGTCACTGAAGAATGGGCACCCATCTGATAGACTGGGCGCTGCATCCTTCTCCCACACTGGCATTTACCTCCTGAAGTCAGTGCCTATGTAAGGGCTTGCAGGTCTGAGCGCAACCCTGGGAATCCCTCATTCCATTTTTGGAGCTGTCTCTCCATTAGAGTTGCCACTCTGTCAATGGATGAGGCTGTGTGCTGAGAGCTAAGAGTCACCGCGGCAATCATGTTGTGCAAGGACTCCTCCATAACAGAGACAATGGCACGCAGACCCTCCAGGTTGTATCACAGTTTGGTATGGCTCCTGCTCTGTCCAACACTGCAGGAAACTACAAAGAGCCATGAACGAAACCCAGTCCATCGCTCAAACTAGCCTCCCATTCATTGATTCCATCTACACTTCCTGCTGCCTCGAAAAAGCAGCCATCATAATTAAGGACCCCATGCACTGCGGACATACTCTCTTCCACATTCTTCCATCAGGAAAAAGATACAAAAGTCTAGGGGCACTTACCAACCGACTCAAGAACAGCTTTTTCCCTGCTGCCATCAGACTTTTGAATGGACCTACCTTGCATTAAGTTGATCTTTCTCTATACCCTAGCTATGACTGTAACACTACATTCTCTCCTTTCCTTCTCTACAAATGGTATGCTTGTCTATATAGTGCACAAGAAACAATACTTTTCATTGTATACTAATACATGTGACAATAATAAATCAAAATCAAATTAAAATCTTGGGTGAGACCGGAAACACCCATTGCGTGCACACATTGTATGTAAAATTCTGGCCATGGAGTCAGATAGTTTTCAGGCATCCTAAGTGTTCTGGGTGTTGCTTCTAGTATTTTGAGGGCAGTTTGATGCCAAGAGAATGGGCACAATGGGCCCCAAATATACGTCACAGTTCGATGGGCATGTTTTGCTTTACTGCAGCCTGTAACTGCCTGAATGCTCAAAATATGTAGCAAGCTCAATGAGTAAGATTTCTCTGGAATCCTCCAGATTTCCACAATCCAGCCAATAATTTCCTGTAAACGGAATTTATCAGTAGCCTCTTCCCAATTCTGGCTGTGGAAATTCCCCAGGTTTCAAATGACAACTGGCTCTTAGTAATAATAATTGTACTATTCTAATCACGTTTTGTTTGAGGCCTGGTGCAATATGCTCAAAATGGAATACTTCTCAAGTATGTGTAGGCCACCACTTTCTGCCTAATCTGCATGAAGAATAAAGACTTGCATTTTCACCACCACCGGAATGTGCAGTCTCTTTTGTAATGGAGGCAACATGGCAGCAATTGCACAACAAGCTTCCACAAGAGCAATGGTTTTTGAAAAACAGCTTTCATTAATAGTTTTTCTGGTGCACGCAAACAAATTCTAATGGTTTTCGAATTCAGTTTTATAAATTATTAGGGTTGCCAATCTGACTGGACAGATTCCAGGAGATGTCACACGATCTCCTATGGACGTTGGCCATTGGTCTCTCAGTCAGGTTGAGAGCAGCAGAGCCTGGGGCCCAGGCATTCAATATGTTTCAGACTGAGCCACAGTTCTGCCTTACCAAACTACCCCCCACATGGGAATGGATGGCCTTTCGGCAAGGACTAACCCCGCAATGTGGTGCAAGCATTGCCTACTTGCACTTCTTCCATCTCAGAAGCCCTGTGGCTGGTGAAGAGACCCAAAACAATCCCCAGGCTCTACAGAAAGAGTGATGACCTCAATCTAGCTCTGGGCGCTGCCTTTTTTTTACTAGAAATGTAAGCGGCACTCTGTGAGCATCAAGCAGTTATCAGCTACCCAGGCAAATGTTCCAGCCGCCTGCCAACCACTCCCCACTCATTCACTCTATCTTTATTCATTGACATTATCGTATATTCCAAATCTTGCTTTCAATGGGCACCGGGAGATTAATGCCAATTCCAGCAGATTCCCGGCCTATCCAGGTTGTTTGGCAAGCCTACTTCTTATGCCGGAATTAAGAACTCACAACCTCTGTGATGCCAGTTGCCAGTACCAAAACTACTTCGTCCTTTGTAGCTATGAGTTTGCTATTTTGGATGGATAGGTTTAGACATGAACTATCAAATTTTTATTGCTTTAATTCTCTCACATTTTGCACAATGAACTATCAGGTGGAAATTTTGGAAGTAAGCAGAGAGCAATTTTTCACATTAAAATGCAAAAGTGCTTGGAAACTGATTAGCCGTTGAATAATCAGATAATCATCATACCCCAGTCTGAAGACTCTTTTGCAGCCATCACACTGTCTACCATGTCATTGTTCTAGTACTTTATATAATGTGGGCAGACAGACTGACAATCGCTACGCAGGCTCACATCTACTGTAATTAGTCTTTTAGTTAATGTACACTAGATTAAAGCCGCTCATCATTGCTTTTCAGAAGTCTGAGGGCCTGCGTTTTGATGTTTGTGTTCTAAGAGAATTGTCAGCACCAGTTCTAACAAATTGAAACACCAGGCTAATTATGGTACCTAATGAAGTGTGTGGAGTGGTTACAGCTCACTGCAAAACTGTTCCTTCGGCTTGGATTAGACTTTCATCAATCACTTTTTTTAACTGATCCAGAATTGCTTCTGCTGCACTTGGCATTTTAATGCTGTTTCTGTAATTGCTTTCAGAGCTTAGGCTATTTTGAAATATTATGTGTGCAGAACTGTATTTGGAGATTCTAATTTAAAATATCATTTCATTATTACTACTATCGGCTGATCAAGTGGCGAATGATTCATGAAAAAAGTATCAAAATTAAATAAAAACTGTTTGATATATTGCCTTTTTATACACTAAATATATTTCTTTTTCTTATTTAAGCGTTTTAGCTGCAACACTTAACAATTACCCTAATATTGCAATTTAAACCCATTTCACTTACTGTATCTGTCAGTTACAGGAAGAATTGTACAGTTCAGATTTACAACCAATGGATTTGAAAAGGAATTGTTTTAACACAGTATTATACCTACAATCTTCACATAATATATGCCAAAGGAAGATATCAAAATGGTGTTCCTCGTAGGCTTTTGGATATTATGATAGTTTAATCATCACATGCATGAAGGAAATATGCACCATTCATTTGTGTTTATTCTTTATCTGTTAAAAAGTTTCAAAAAGATAAGTTTCTGAACTCATTTTGCTATGGTTCATTCATGTGTAATTCTCCTGATGGCTGTTGATTTTGAAATTAGTTTGAAAATATGATATGTAAGATTCAACAAGATTTGACATCACATTAGCCATTGAACGGCTAAGAGCAGGGAAGTTGATTGCTGAGGCCTTTGTCTCATTGCAAATTGAAACTGTTAGTTAGGTTATGACATTATGTGGCTTAGCAACAGGGAAGTGACACATTATTTAAGAACACCAAAGTGACAGTTCACAACGGTCACATTTATTATATGAATATATTATTGGCATTTAATGAAAATATTAGATATGTCGTGCCTGGTAAATACTTTTAAAAATTGGTCACAAACAAGATGTGATGATGGCTGCCACAAATCACGTGATCTTTGGCATTTAGCCTGCAGACAGTATCAAGTCTCTTGTGAATACCTAATTAAAAATGGACCTCACATTTCATTGTTTAAGGATGGGCCAACACTAAAGACTATAGAGTTTCCATAATAAATAGAGTTTGTTTTAATAAAAGCTTCCCAGTGTGTCAGTAGAATTGCACCTGGAGTGAAACACCCTTTCCTCACACTAATGCCAAAATAGCAAATTGTTGAGCTTTAGTCTGACTTCATCATATACCTAGGGGTTTCTGATCTGTACCTTAACACACCTCACCCACCCATTTGCCATCCTACCCCCTCCCACACTTATCTGCCACACTTAACCTGTTCCAGTTTCAAAGTTTGCCTAAGAACCAACCTTCTAGATATTTGACTATAAGAAATCTCACAACCTACTGTGAATCCTTTGCTTAATAAGACCCTCACTACAACTTTAAATAATCAAATCAATTCAAGTAATGCTAGGCCTGTTGCATGAGAGACCAGAAATTGTATATCAGAGGTTGAACGAACTAATATGTAAAAGTGCACTTTCTTTAACTGTATCCAATCTTTGTGTGTGTGTGTGTGTGTGCACGCGCGTGTGTGTGTGCACGCACGCGTGTGTGTGCGCGCACACGTGTGTGTGCATGAGATCAAGTGTGTGACATTGCATTAATTTGTGATAAGTGAGAATAAATAACCTTCTTTACTTTGCACTTATGAAAGCTTGCTACTTAATAATTTAATTGGAATACACACTCGGAGTGGGATTTTCCGGCCGCGCTTGCACCCAAACCGGAAAAGAAAAGTCCGAGGTCAACGGACCTTTGCATGGTCTGCTCCCCCGCCCGCTACGATTCCTGTGGCCGGGGGGACAGGAAAATTCCCTCCTCCAAGTATATGAAATGATACACCTCTTTCCATACAGAATATACTGACAACAGAATAGGACAACACATAAAATGTGTCCATGACAAATGTTTGTTTTATATATATATATATAGTATATTAAATACCATGGGCCAAATCCTTTGAGGAGCAGAAATCACCATCGGATTGCTACTTTACTCCACTCCTATTTACATACCTTGCATCAGAGCTCCACATCTCCATCTGTGCTTCCAAATCAGAAAGTTGGAGCATATTTGTTCTTTGAGTCCTTCCTTCATAGGGCAGGATCATCAGGAGAATCCAAGCCATGCCTCTTTTTAGGGCACTAGCTATTGTTTTTTGGTAAGTTTAAATGTCCTAAAACCATTTTGAGAAGCCATGGAGAGAATTTAAGTGTGTGAGGGGGCAGGTGGCAGTGGGTGGGTGAGCAATAGGGTGGCGGATAAGTGTGGAGGGGTAGGATGGCAGGTGGATAGGTGAGGTGTGTTAAGGTAAGGTTCAGAAACTCCAAGGTATATTATGAAGTCAGACTAGACCCCAACAATTTGGTATTTTGCCATTAGTGTGAGCATAGGTTGTTTCACCCCAGACATGATTCGACTGACAGACTGAGAAGCTTTTATCGAAACAAACTTTATTTAACAGCACAGTTTAAATCTAACAAATTAATTAGCTTAACGTTTAACAAACTTTCTTTAAGAACACAGTTTAAATCTAACAAATTAATTAGCTTAACATTTAACAATTGAACAATACTTAAACATGACAAGATACAATTCTTAATTGCTTTGAGTTCCAATTCAAGCAATATTCCTCTTATAGACTTAAAGCCCCTCTTTAAACTTAGTCAGCAAAACACAGGCTTACTTGTTTTTCAAAATCTTTCATGGTTTTAACTACCTTTATCAAATCTCTCATGTTTGTTTTATGTATAACCTTCAACAATTGCAAAAAAAAGTTAGATAAAATATTTACTAGTTTTGATTAAGTGGAATTCTTGACACCTGTAACACCAACATCTTCATAGAAAAGGGTACTTCCTTTGGTTGAAGGACAGATTTGTAAGTTTACTAATTCTTATCTCTCTCACTTGGCAGAATTACAGCAGTGAAGAATAGTCTAGTTTACAACCATTAGTTACTAGTGTTGATGTATTATCCTTCATGGATTCCAGCAACAGTCCCACACAATGGCTGTGTTTCAATTCATGATGTCACTGTAAATGTTAATGAAAGAGATAAATCGTTACAATTAGGATTATTTGCTCCAACAATTTTCACTCTCCCTCCTTCATTTGAAGGCATTAGTTCCTTACGTAAATGGCTATTATTAAATCGTAAGCATTGAATAATGTATATGCCAGATAGCAAGCGCTTGCTTTTCTGATGGACTGGGATGGGGGGAGCACCACAACTGATGTAATCCTATCCTTACTCAGCATTCCCCTATGTGTACTTGCTGTAGTTAATGCTCAGCCGTAATCAGGAGTGGGAATGCTGACTGATACTCCCATCACTCCAACTCAGAAACATTCAGTTCGGTTTTCGTAGCCTTCCTTCTTCACCAGTTGACACCAGCTAATTCAACACAGATTGCACCTGGGATATTTCTCAGCGATGTGGTTCAGTTGCTTACTGAATAAATGAAATGAGCCATTCGGGAAACCCAACCAATTTGAAGAATTTTTTTGAGTTTAGAGTGCATTACATTTTAGCTTTGTGTGAGCATTGAATCTCTTTTGCACTGTTTCAAAGGAAAACTGTTCTCCTGACCTGTAATTGTAATGCTGTAAGGAAGTTATGAGTTATTTGGCTCAGAATTTGCTGAATCACTCTTATCCAAACATCACATCGAGATTTATGCTCCTTTCTATGTCAACCTCTCCAACAGAGACTCAAATTTACTGAGAATCACATTTGAAGGCACCACTTCCCTGTTCACTATTTTTCTAAGTTTTGTGTTATCTGCAAACTTTGAAATTATGCACTCTACACACAAGACCCATGTCATTGATAAATAACAAAAAATTCCTTCTTTAAGTCCCTGCTCATCTTATGCAATGGAACTTAAATTCTGAATCTATCAAACCATAATTCATGCACATTCAGCACAGCTTGTTCAGAAGAGTTCAACTGTGGAAGTTTTCTCTTTAACGTAACAGATTTTGATGCCATAAAAAACTTTCAAAGGTACAGAAAATACAGTGCATGTCTCAGCAAGAAGAAATATGAGAACGCCACTACCCACAATTTTCCTTCAAGTTACACGCCATCCTGACTTGGAAGTATAACACTATTCCTTAACTGGGCGGCACGGTGGCGCAATGGTTGGCACTGCTGCCTCACAGCGCCAGGACCCGGGTTCAATTCTGGCCTCGGGTCACTGTCTGTGTGGAGTTTGCACGTTCTCCCCATGTCTGCGTGGGTTTCCTCCGGGTGCTCAGGGTCCCTCCCACATTCCAAAGATGTGCGGGTTAGGTTGACTGACCATGCTAACTTGTCCCTTAATGTCAGGGGGATTACAGGTAAATATGTGGGATTACGGGGATAGGGCCTGAGTGGGATTGTTGTCGGTATAGGCTTGATGGGCCGAATGGCTTCCTTCCACACTGTAGGGATTCTACAGTTCTATGATTCTATGAACTGCCACTGGGTCATAATCCTGGGACTCTCTCTTTAATAGGATTGTGGGTCTGCCTACACTACACAATCTGCAGTGCTGACTTGGATGAAGGGTCCAAGTGTACTGTAGACTAATTTACTGAAGATATAAAGATAGATGGGAAAGCAATTTATGAGGATAGCACAAATAATCTGCAAAGGAAAACAGATAGGTTAAGTGAGTTGGCAACAAATTGGCAAATTGTGTCAAGTGGGGAAATGTGAGGTTGGCCACTTTGGTGGGAACAATAGAAAAACCAAATATTTAAATGGAGAGTGACTTCAGCATGCTGTGGTGTGTAGGGAACTCAGTGTTCTTGTACATGAATCACAAAAAAGTTAGCATTCAGCAATTAGGAAGGCAAATGGAATGTTGCTGTATACTGTGAGGGAGAATGGGGTATAAAAGTAAGGAAGTCCTGTTACAACTGCACAGGGCATTGGTGAGAATGCACCTGGATATTATGCACAGTTTTGGTCCCTTTTTTAATGCAAGATATATTTAAATTGGAGGCAGTTTGGAGACGATTCCCCTTGTCGATTCCTGGGATAAACGGGTGGTCTTTTGAAGAAAGGTAGAGCAGGTTGGGTTGTTACTCAATGGAGTTTAGAAAAATAAGAGGCGATTGATAGAAAGATAAGATTCTGTGGGGGTATCCAATGCTGTTTTCTGATGTCTTCCTATTTTAACTTTCCTTTTCCATCAAGTTTTTCTCTTTGTACCTCCTTTTACATTGATCCTTAATAGTAAGAACAACCAAACCATAAGGCTTTACATAAGAAGTTGGGGCATGGATAGACAATTTGGCCTCTCAAGCCTGATTTGCCATTCAACAAGACCATGGCTGATCTGATTTGTGGCCTGAACTCCACTTTCCTGCTTGCCCCCATGAACCTTGACTCACTTATAGATTTTTAATCTACCTAACTCATCCTTGAGTGAATTCAATAACCCCACCTCCATTGCTCTCTGGGGAAGAGCATTCCAGAGACTAAAGACCCTCTCAGTCTCAAATGGGAGATCCCTTCATTTGAAATTGTGCCCCTTAGTTATAGTTCCCCCATGAGGGAAACGTCCTCTCAGTAAATACCCTGTCAAGCCCTCTGAGACTTTTATATGTTTCAATAAAAGTTTATGGTCTGTAGCTCCATTCAGTTGATAGATTGGAGTAGAAATTGGTATGGATTGTGCTCACTTTCCAGGCATACAATTGGCACAAAACGTGCCAACTTAGCTCATGGGACAGCTTTCTGTCCAATCTGTACAGTTGTACACCCGATTCCTTCCTTCAGCATCCATGAAAAACATCTAACAAAAGTATCAGGCCCTTTAAATATGTAAAATAAAAGCTAAATACCGCAGATGCTTGAAATCTGAACGAGCAGAGAGACTGGGGGTGGGATTTTCCAACCACACTCGCCCCAAAACCAGAAAATCCTGCCCGAGGTCAACAGACCTTTGCATGGCCCACCCCTCGCCCCCCCCCCCCCTCACCCCCCCCCCCCCCCCCCCCCCCCCCCCCTACGATTCCTGTGGTGGGCGGAATGGGAAAATTCCCCCGTGGATGTCCATAGTGAAGGGGAGGTAATTCAGGCTAGGAAAGTGGAGATTGTTGAAATGAAGTAGGGCATCAGAAGAGTTACAAATGTCGGTGTTTAGAGACTGGATAAGAGGAGAAAAGTTAGAGTCAAGATAGGAAGAAATAGGTTCTTGCAATAGGAACAGGCTGAAATGATGGGTCTACCAACACTGTCCTGTTCGTGGATTTTGGGAAGGAGGTAGAAGCAGGCTGTTCAGGGTTGGGGGGGCTATGAGGTGGGAATTTGTAGACAGAAGATCACCAGAGGAGATGAGGTCACACACAGCCCTGGAAACAATGTCTTAATATTCAATGGTGGGATCTTGGTCCACAGAGTTGAGGGGGTGGGGAGGGGATGATAAATCGGAAGATGTGTCAAAGAATTGGTGCTCAGCTATTTAGAGGTTGGTATGCCAAACAAGAACAGCATCACCCTGATAACATTGATAACAATGTCGGGGTTAGACCTGAGGGAATGCAGCAGGTTCAGAGGGATACAGGTTAGACTGAGTGAGAGGAGCAGAGAAATTAAGAAAGTTAAAGTCATGCAAACAGTTCTCAATGCCCAAGAGCAGGTAAGAGGCCAGAGGGAGGTGTCCAGTTAGAGGGAGAATCCTGGAGGCAGGTGAAAGGTTTCGCTGGTTGGGACGACATGGCCAAAGAAATGAGGTGGAGATGCCGGCGTTGGACTGGGGTAAACACAGTAAGAAGTTTAACAACACCAGGTTAAAGTCCAACAGGTTTATTTGGTAGCAAAAGCCACACAAGCTTTCGAGGCTCTGAGCCCCTTCTTCAGGTGAGTGGGAATTCTGTTCACAAACAGAACTTTTAAAGACACAGACTCAATTTACATGAATAATGGTTGGAATGCGAATACTTACAACTAATCCAGTCTTTAAGAAACAAAACAATGGGAGTGGAGAGAGCATCAAGACAGGCTAAAAAGATGTGTATTGTCTCCAGACAAGACAGCCAGTGAAACTCTGCAGGTCCACGCAACTGTGGGAGTTACAAATAGTGTGACATAAACCCAATATCCCGGTTGAGGCCGTCCTTGTGTGTGCGGAACTTGGCTATCAGTTTCTGCTCAGCGACTCTGCGCTGTCGTGTGTCGCAAAGGCCGCCTTGGAGAACGCTTACCCGAATATCAGAGGCCGAATGCCCGTGACCGCTGAAGTGCTCCCCAACAGGAAGAAAACAGTCTTGCCTGGTGATTGTCGAGCGGTGTTCATTCATCCGTTGTCGCAGCGTCTGCATAGTTTCCCCAATGTACCATGCCTCGGGACATCCTTTCTTGCAGCGTATCAGGTAGACAACGTTGGCCGAGTTGCAAGAGTATGTACCGTGTACCTGGTGGATGGTGTTCTCACGTGAGATGATGGCATCTGTGTCGATGATCCGGCACGTCTTGCAGAGGTTGCTGTGGCAGGGTTGTGTGGTGTCTTGGTCACTGTTCTCCTGAAGGCTGGGTAGTTTGCTGCGGACAATGGTCTGTTTGAGGTTGTGCGGTTGTTTGAAGGCAAGAAGTGGGGGTGTGGGGATGGCCTTGGCGAGATGTTCGTCTTCATCAATGACATGTTGAAGGCTCCGGAGGAGATGCCGTAGCTTCTCCGCTCCGGGGAAGTACTGGACAACGAAGGAAGTACTGGACAACAACTGGATGACGATGGCATTGCTGCAACGGCCTCAGTGCTCAGCGCCTCGAAAGCTTGTGTGGCTTTTGCTACCAAATAAACCTGTTGGACTTTAACCTGGTGTTGTTAAACTTCTTACAAAGAAATGAGCACAGAGGTGAAGGCGACAGAAGAAGAGTTCAGTGTCGTGTCAGGCTTAAAATTCATTAAGGTGGGGCATAAGACAGTAAAACTGAGTCCTTTACTAAGTAGAGAACGTTCAGTGTTGAGAGAGGGCAAGGTCAAGGAGCTTTGTGAATACATGACAAAGGTGAGATTAGAAGAATGAATGGGGTCGGGGGTGAAGGTGAAGAAAGATCTGGAGGTATGTAGGTATCCATGAGTTGGTGGAACTTGCATTCTTGAATACCTGAAAGGAAGATAAAAAGTTGATTCTTAAAGCATTAGATCTGACTTTTTTACAAGTAATTCAGCATCAGAGAGGGGATTTTTTTAACAGACCATTCATTTAAATATGCAAGTACCTAACACCTATTGAAGGGCTCCTTGCTGAAAGTAGACACTGATGAGCGAGGCACACAGAGGGCCTTCAGTATATTGCTGCATGAGTAACTTACTATTCAATCTTTAATGTAATGAGAAAATGGGAAATTCTGTGGACGCTCTCCTAGCATTAACAAAACCATATGTGCACAGTGTCAGTTTCAGCCAGTAGTATAACACTGATCTTGATCATTGTGTTTTGGAGATTAGTAGTACAGAGCATCTGTAATATTGCATTGCATTAGTTTGCACAAGATAAATTTAAACAGAGTTATAATGATGGCATCACTGAGGGGTTGAATGAAGTACTAGCCTGGTCATGCAATAGAGCTAAATGGACACACACTGAAATAACAATTGCAACTCCATTGATTCTGATTTGGCTACACCACAATGTGGGGCTCTGCAAGTCCCGTGGTCAATTACTGTGGCAATGGGTTGAATAATATGGTGGGGTGGGGAGAAGGGGATGGCCGGGGGGTGGGGGGGGTGGGGTGTGGACGTCTCACCCAACACTCCCCTCACCCCAGAAGCAAAGCCAGCGTTGAACCGACTCCCTTCATGCTGGTGGGCTGTGCTGCAAGCAGGTTCAACAAAGGCCAAGTGGGACTTCTGTCTCTCAGTGGGGTGGAGATCCTGCCCTCTGGTGCTCCTGGCCGATCGGATTGGTTTTGGCAGGTCAAGGAGGTGGGAATGTTGGAGCATAAGGCTGCGAGTGGGTTAGGAAGAAAACGGGGAGGATGGGGGGAGGGGGGGAGGGTTGGCACAGCTTCCATCTTAGGTGGGCTGCCCCGCAGCCTGCAAAGGTCACCTTCCTTCCTGCCCCTTGATGAATGTTGTTAAAAAATCTGGCTGCCCGCTCCTGCCCGACTGCTCACGTCAAACATTATACGGCATGTGCAGCATATTATCAGGGTCAAATGGTTTGTCATAAGGCTTACTGACTCTTGACTGCTTATTTCTATATGGTGGGTAAATTGCCAATTTTGGTGCCCATGTACTCTCATATTATGGAGGTGAGCTCAGGTGTGGGTGGGAAGGTGTTGGGGTGTGGGTGGGAAAGTGTTGGGGTGTGGGTGGGAAGGTGTTGGGGTGTGGGTGGGAAAGTGTTGGAGCGTCGATGGGCAGTATTGGGGTGTGGGTGGGAAAGTGTTGGGGTGTGAGTGGGGGGGGCGTTGGTGTGGGCACTCACTATTTTATGTGCCCTTCCCCCTTGCCAGAAACATGACTGGCGGGGGCACATAAAATAAGCGCAATGTCATGAGCACTTAATATATAAGAATAGTTGTCTTCAAGTCAATAAATCATGTAATGATAAAGTGCACTAATCATTTAAAGAAATATTGTGATGCAAATGGGTAGTGTAATGGGTTAGCATAGGGATTTACTATTTCTGGCACCTAGATTGGATTTTAACCCAGATGAAAAATACTCTCTCTCTCTGGCACCTATGTGTGTGACCTTATAACAGATGGTTTCAACTTCCCATTGCAATTTTGCATTGTTTCCAGTGATTCAGTGTTCATTGTATTCGGTGTTTCTCATTCACATTCAGTGTTCTTCACCGGCCACATCAGCTGATTTTTTTCACC
The DNA here is from genome assembly GCF_964213995.1 of Mustelus asterias. Lineage (NCBI taxonomy): Eukaryota > Metazoa > Chordata > Chondrichthyes > Carcharhiniformes > Triakidae > Mustelus > Mustelus asterias. Next base: position 36,944,950 of record NC_135815.1, on the reverse strand, counting down.
AGGGGCCCCACGTATGTAGAATGTGGCTAAACGGATTTGGTTATTTTCCTGAACCAAGCTTTGGGTGGAGTGTTGCTGGTGACTGATCTTTCCCTCTTGTGATAGTTTGTCACTCCCTTTGGGGAAAATGTTGATTGAAGATTTAAGTTTCAGAGTGCTACGATTGATCTCCTGGTGGGGTCCCGCAATTTGTTTTGATTCTGGACAAATTGTCATACTCCCAGCTGAGGAGGGATAAACTGGCTTCCTTTCATTTATAGAATCCCACAGTGCAGAAGGAGGCCATTCAGCCCATCGAGCCTGCACCAACTACTCAGGCCCTATCCCCATAACCCCATGCATTTACCCTGCTAGTCCCCCTCATACTAAGGGCAATTTAGCATGGCCAATCCACCTAACCCACACATCTTTGGATTGTGGGAGGAAACCAGAGCACATGGAGGAAACCCATGCAGACACATGGGGAATGTGCAGACTCAGCACAGACAGTGACCCAAGCCGAGAATCGAACCTGGATCCCTGGTGCCGTGAGGCAGCAGTTAGTGGCAGCTAACCACTATGCCAACATGCCATCCCAAACTACTCAGCCCCTTTGGTTGGTCACAACAAGGTTAATTTTAAAATGATCCTTTCCCTTGTGGACATCTTTTCTCCATGAGTCCAAATATACTCATGTTTTAAAAGGAACCAATTTAACCAGGCTTTCTTGAGTTTATGAAAGAGTGTGTTTATCAGTTACTCAAATATGAGAAGAAAATAATAAAATGCAACATACATACACACTGATTAGAAATGAGGCGGGGGAGGGGGCTGATTCTCCCAGCCCGCTGCGTTGCTCTAGCAGCATAGTGGGCCGGGAGTCATAAGCAGAGGCCGTGTAGCAAGCTTCCCGTTGGGCGCCATGGCCTCCGCATGTCTCCGGCAGCTGGATTTCCGGAGTCATCAGCTCTGCACCAGAAATCAGCGCGATGCTGATTTGAATATTTAAAATCTAATATTAATATCATTAGTGGGCCCAGAAATGGAGTCCCCGGTCTGTTAGCTCCCCGTTAGAGGGTTTATAACAGTTCCCCACTAATGTGGAGCTGGCGGCCCAACTCCAGGGAAGGGATGCCCCCCTGGAGGTTGGGGGTAGGAGGGTTGCCCCCTGGGCATTACCAGCCTGGCAGTGCCAGCCTGACCTCCTGGCACTGCCCAAGGGGCAAAGTGATAATGCCCAGGGGCCACCTTGTCACTGCCCATCGGGCATCTTGCAGGGCTAGAAGGGCAGGGCCTGTGGGGGGAGATTGGTGGGGGTGGGGGGTCCCGCTGCCACTCTGTATAGGGATCAGTGACAGAGGGAGGGAGGCCAGCGATCAGGGCTGGCCATCAGGATGGGGGACACCGGGGGGGGGGTGTGTCAACCTGCCAGGGGGATCAAGGCTGTGGGGGGTGGGTCGGGACTACAGGGGGGCGATGTTGGGAGATTGGGACTGCTGGAGGAAGGGGGGGAGATCGAGGTGGGCCGGGGGGTGGGTGGGGGTCGGGGCCAGGTATGTGGGTTTGCGGGGCTGGCTAGCAATCAGGAGGCCGGTAGTGCAGGCTACTGCACATGCGCCAATCTCGGCACTGACAGATTGGCACATGTGCAGCGAACCGCTCAGCATGCTGATTTCAACCTCTCCAATGGGAATAGACCCCGCCCTCTGATTTTCATTGTGATTCACACTGGGGCACTCTGTGATGCACAGTGTGGGTGATTCATTTTGTGTGTGTGTGTGTCTGTGTCACCTAGAACACCGCACTAGCGCAGAGAGACCAAGGGGTTACAGTTGCTGTTTAACCCCTGTTCTCATGGATTCCTGGACGGTAGTTGTTGCAGGAATGATAATCAATTATCTCCACAGAAATTACTTTCAGTTTGTATGGATCTCTTCCTCTAAAATATCTCTGTGTTTGAAAAAGGGTGTGGCATTCCATTGTCCCTCTTGGTACTGCGCATAATCCACATGGGGATTCCAGCAAGTGTTTACTTTGCAGTCTCAGCTAGTTTTTGCTTATATGTTCTTTCTAAAAAAAAACACATCTTATTTAAAAGTTCGCTATATCCATACGTAATTTGAGGCTATGATCCATTGTGATGACAAGCGTTAGATTATTAAACTGAAGATGTATCCTGCAGTCTAATTTCCTTCATCCTTCGAACTTCAGAAAACTTACATCAAGTTCACGAATACTATGCCATAAAAACATGCAACACATTTTGATCATGCTATGCATATTGTGCTCCACTTTCAGTTTTCAAGAACTGTTACTCTACATGAAATGAGGTTGGGCTGTCTCACTCCAGATCCCAGAGGTACTCTTAAAGCCTCACATCATTTAACATGGATATTATACTATGGATGAAATTGATTTGATGCTGAAAATCAGTACAAAGTGAACAATATGTACTCTGGGGGCTTGCTGCAAATTGGACCTCAGGATTCCTCTGTGTAAAACCCTGAGTGGTGGATAACAATCTGACATCCCAATGTGGCTTGCCAGTCTGGAACCTGGAAGATTTGTCTGGCTGTAACTCAGTGCCAACCCTCAAGTCAGTCCTGGAAGTGGGGAAGAGGTGAACAGGAAAGGTCCAAGTTAACAAAATGCATTTACTTTCTTATCAGTGGCCCACAGTGGTTTCTTTAAGGGTTAGGGGATTTTAGACCTGAAAAAACTGAGCAAAGCTTGTGTAGCTGAATTTCGGTGTCCTCAGATACTGAAGCGGTCCATGCCCATATGCAGTAAGACCTGAATGACATTCAGGCTTGGGCTTGTAAGTGTCAAGTAACATTCATGTCACATAAATGCCAGTCAATGACTATCTCAAACAAGATAGAACCCAACCATCTACCCTGGAAATTCAAGGCATTATCATTGCTGAATCCCACACTATCAACATCCAGCAGGTTACCACTGACCAGAAACTGAGCTGGAACAGCCATATAAATACTGTGGCTACAAGAGCAGGTCAGAGGCTAGAAATTCTGAAGCAAGTAACTAATCTCTTGACTCCCCAAAGCTTGTCCACCATCCACAAAGCAGAAATTAGGACTGTGGCGAAATATTCTCTATTTGCTTGAATGAATGCAGCTCTAACAATACTCAAGAAATCAATACCATCCAGAACAAGGCAGCCTGTTTGATTGGCACCCCATCAGCCATTTTTAACATCCACCCCCTCTGCCACCAATGCATTGTAGCGGTAGTGTGTACCATCTACAAAATGCACAGAAACATAGCAAAGAGGAGCAAGAATAGCCCATTTGCCCTCTCGAGCCAGCTCCATCATTCAATATGATCATGGCTGTTCCTCTATCTGAATGTCATGCTCTCGCACTCTCCCCAGACCCCTTGATGCCTTTAGTATCTAGAAATTTACCTATTTCCTTGTTAAATATATTCAGTGACTTGGCCTTCACAGCTACTTGTTTTAGAGAATTATGTGAGTTCAGCACCCTCTGCATGAAGAAAGTTCTCCTCCTCTCAGTCCTAAATGGCCTACCCCGTATCCTCAGATTGTGATCTTTGTTCGAGACCCTCCCCCAGCCAAAGTAAACATCATCCCTGCATCCAGTCTGTCCAGCCTATCAGAATGTTATACTTTTCAATGATATCCCCTCTCATTCCTCTAAACTCCAGTGAACACAGGCCTAGGATACCCAATCTCTCTTCATATGACAATCCTGGCATCCTAGAAATCAGTCTGGTGAATTCCCTCTATGGCAAGTATATCCTTTCTTAGATAAGGAAACCAAAACTGCACACAATACTCCAGGTATGGTCTTGCCAAGACCCTGTACAACTGCCGTAAGACATTTTTGCTTTTGTACACAAATCCACTTGCAATGAAGGCCAACATTTAATTTGCCTTCTTTACTGTTTGTTGCATTTGCATGCTTGCTTTCAGTGACTGGCATACAAGGACACCCGGTTCCTTTCGTACATCAACATTTTCCAATCTGTCACCGTTTAAATAACACTCTGCTATTCTCTTTTTCCTACTCAAAGTGGATAACTTCACACTCACCCACATTATACTGCATTTGCCATATATTTGCCCATTCACTCAATTTGTCTAAATCACCTTGAAGCCTCTTTAGATCATCCTCACCTCTGCACTCCTGAAACTCACCAAGGTTCTTTCACCAGCACCTTCCAAACTCATGACCTCTACCACCTAAGAGGACAAGGGTAGCAGGTGCATGGGAAAACCACCATCTGCAAGTTCCACTCTAAGCCACACACTGTCCTGACATGGAACTATATCACGGTTCCTTCGTCAAAATCCTGGATCTCTCTTCCTAACAGCACTGTGGGTGGGCCGACAACAAATGTGTGACAGCAGTTCAAGAAGGCAGCTCACCACCACCACCTCGCAATTGGGGATGGGCAATAAAAATGCTGGCCTAGCCACTGGTGCCTATGTCCCATGAAAGTATTTTTAAAAATTGTTAAATTCAATGTGCAAAAGAATCTACTCAATTTTTTTACCTCTGAAACGGAAAGCATAAATGCTTCCTGATTTCTAAAAGGTAATCGTAAAAACTATAGATTATTCACTTGTCTTTGCATCCCCATTGTTCAAACAAAAGGAAAATAATGCAGATGCTGGAAATTTGAAATAAAAACAAAAAATGCAGGAAACCACTCAAAAGGCAAGCAATTTGTGTGGGGAGAGAGTAATATTTCAGCTTGATGACCTTCCATTAGAATCCCACTCTTTTAGTCCTGAATCAACGGTCAGCATTCACAATTCAATCATATCCCCAGCAATACAGGGTGCTCTGATCATCTTAATCCAAACCTAGCCCTCTAGTCTCCAGTCTTATTTCCAAACAGGCATAGTTTGAAGTTCAGTTTAAAAGACTTGCCATTTTCAATCATTTTCTAATTCACCCACTCTAAGGTGTTAGGGATATAGTTAATATTGTTAGTACCTATACACACACACACACACACATATATATATATAATCTTGTTTTTCATTGTTGAATGTAACTTGCCAATCAACTGTCCAAGTGTTAAGTCTCTCCCTGTATCATTTGAAATAATATGACTCTGCGACACATTTTGCTTTTCCACACCATTTCATATTGTCAGCAAACTTAGCTATTCTGCTTTCCAAGGTCATTTATGAAGATTATGAATAACAGAAGCCCCAGGACTGATTCCTGTGGGACCCTACTAGTTGTAACCCTTTGATCATGTGTTTGAATCCCAAGCCTAGCTGATAACTTGAACCTGCCTGCCACACTCCTGATGAGCTTCATCAGCCACAAAGTGTGTTCTTTTTGTGAAAAGGGGGGATTCTGAAAGGATCTCTTGTCTTTTCTTATTGCAAATACAAGTTCTTAGTCAAACAGCAGTGGGGGGGCGGGGGGGCGTAGGGGAGGGGGGCGCGTGGGATAACGGTGGTTTAGAGGCAACTGTTACCTAGCCCCTTCCACTTCGAAAAGAAGGTTGCACGAAGCCCGAAGTACTGTAATGTAAAACGTGAGAATATGGGAAAAATCAAAGTTAAAAAATATTGCCCAGAAAAAGCTGATCAGTAAAGACAATTTTTATTTTGAACACTGCATCAATATAAAATGATTGAAAAAAGGTATGTGCTGTTCTGGTTTGTACATGGGCTTGCCCAAGGGAACTTTGAGCCACTTGATTGGTTTTATCCTGTCTGAGATTTTAAAAAATGCTAATAAGCCACACGTGAGGTGAACCAACGGAAATCTGTACATACAGTTTGTCCCACAATGTACTGGAGATGTTTGTGATGTCTCCCATGTAACATTGCGTTCACTAACATAGACTACAGTGGATCGCCGACTCAAAGGCAACTCAAAAGGGCAATAAATGCTGGCCCAGCCCACATCAAGTACATAATGAAATAGTTTCCAATCCACAGCTATGGAATAAAATGTTACAATGGTCACATTCCTGTCCACGTTAGGTGTGTTGTGTTTGTATTCTATCCGAACCTGAACTAGGAAAACACACAGTGGCAGAAAGAATGTCCTTGGAATTGAGAGAAATTCAAAGGTGATGAATAAAACAAATGAAAGGGAGAAGTACAAGTGTGAATATGAGAACAAGAGCAGAAATGTTAAAAAATGAAAAACGAGGCCAGAAGGTATAGAGTTGATTAAAACACAAGATGGAAAAATAGGATTAAACTCTCCATGGCATCATGCTCAAAAATACATTTCTTTTCTCCATTATTAGGTTGCATTCATGCTGCCCTTGCAAGTGAGAGAGAGGTTTTGTCTGAAGCATTATTGCATTACTTTTCAGTCTGTGGTGGACTCAGGAATTATTTTCAGGATAGTGAGTTTAATTTCACACTTAATATAATTCTCAAAGTTCCAATTTATTTGAAGTTCTGAATTCTAAATCTGTCAATATCAAGAAGGTTTTCTGTGCAACTGTGGTCACGACTGGCATCTTCCCACCAATCATCCTTTTCAGTTTCTGAGTCCTGATGGAAATGTCGCGAAAGGACCAAAAAAGAAAGGCTCCCAGTGACTGGGGTAGCTGGTGACATTGGGAATGATTGAAACACTGAGTGCTCCTATGATCAAGTTTGACAATCGCATGATGTTCTCTTCTGGATAAATTTTAGAGATTAATGATCTATTCAATATTAACCACAAAAGTATTTTAAAAATATGTAACCCATGTACTACAATGCTACTACATCGAGGCAGATGCTATTCTGTGTGGCACAGGATGCATAGCTTAACAACAGGGTAATGAAAATACAATCGGTTCCTAACGAAACATCAAGGAACACAAACGTAATGGAAGGATCATAATGGAAGTCATGGAGGTGGGTTGAAAGTTGTAGTTGAATGAGTGCAAGGTCTGGAATTACCACACGACATAGTGACTTGTGGTCATTTGGGATATAACTGGTGGAAACATGGGATGCTGAGCTTCCTACTTTTAATAATGGATGGGACATTACAAAAACTTGGGCGAAATCTGGAACTCATGTTCGCTGCCTGCGAGGTTGCTGACAGAGGCTCAAGATCCGGAAGTTGCAGTTCTCACTGGCAGATCTCCCCGCCACCTCCCCACCCCACCCCCCACCGCCACCACCACCTCCCCACCCTCGATGATGACGCATGAAGCTGCTTTGCATGCATTTTAATGTTATTAAGCAGCCCCCCCACCACCCTCTGTGTCTTGACCCCTCACCATATCTTCTAGAGGTTTACAACAGGTTCACACAGACTTGAACATGTGAATCTCTCATGGGGTTCTCCCTGGAGATGCAAAAGTAAGCATAGCTCCCGGGGTACAAGAGACATGGCCAGGCAGTGCCCCGGCAATGCCCCTACACTTCACCTAGGCACAGGTTGGCAGTGCCAACCAGACAATGCTAACTGGCAGTGTGTGGTGAACCATCGTTGGTTCCCACTGGATAGTACTGAGCCAGGGGCTGGCCAGTACTACAAGGATGTACATATGTTACTGTTGGGTTGTGCTATTGTTGCTGTTGGGGTTAGGGTGGGGTTGTTACACCTTTGTACTGTAGTGTTGTGGCACATCCCAGTCGGGCTCCGCGTCCTGGGAGAGGTATAAGAGTCCCTGCTCTGGCCGGGACCCCTTCAGTCTGGGATAGTGTATATAAGTTCTGGCAGCTTCATTACAGTAAATAAAAGCCTTTCATTTACTGAGCTTCAGGCCTCGTGTTTGAGTAGCACATCAATTTTATTTACTGTCGTTAAACTCTCGTCGAAGAAAAAAAAAGAGAGAGAGAGTATGGAGCAAATTCTGAAGCCAGAACGCCTTACGCTAGATCCACGTGCGGTGGGCGCTTCTAACACCTTCGACCACTGGCTGAAGTGTTTCGAAGACTACCTGGCAGCCTCCGCAGCGGTCACCACAGATGATGACAGACTCCGGGTCCTCCATGCGAGGGTAAGCGACACTGTCTACCTCGCGATCCGTGCGGCCACCGATTATCCTAAGGCCCTCGAGCTTCTGAAGAAGCGCTATATCAAACCACCCAATGAGATACATGCTCGTTACCTCCTAGCCACTCGACGACGGCAGTCTGGCGAAACGATGGAGGAATATGCGAACGAGCTCCTACAGCTAGCCAGGGGCTGTGACTGCAAAGCTGTGTCGGCTGAGCAGAGCATGTACGACCTCGCCCGAGGTGCGTTTGTGGCCGGGGTCGGATCGTCGTACATTCGACTTAAACTGTTGGAGAAGGGTAACCTTAACCTTACCCAGGCCATCGAGCTAGCAGAGATGCTCGAGACGGCCTCCAAAAGCTTAGTATTATATCCGGAGGACCATGTGGAGACAACGTGGCAGGAGCAGTCGCTAATCCCTCCTCGTCCCTCGGGTTCGAAATGCTGCGTAATGGCGTGCTCACACTCGGGCCAGACGATGGCAGCAGCCCCGGGCGGCCCGCAGTGCTATTTCTGTGGAGGAGTGAAGCATACTCGGCAACAGTGTCCCGCTAAAGCTGTGTTGTGCACCGCATGCAGTAAAAAAGGGCACTATTCAAAAGTGTGCCAATCTAAACCCAGGAACGGCAGTGCGGCCTGTGATTCTTCAGAGCTCGGGTCTTCGTCGTCGAAGTCATCGCGGGGTTCGTCCACGTGCGAGACCAGGACGACGCCATTACGGTCGACGGAGTCGGAGGAGTATGACCACCAGGGGTCGCTGAGTTTGGCGCCCTCACCCACTTGCGACTCATGGAAGCGGCCATGTTGGTCGACACTGACCACGAACGACCAGCAGGGGTCCTCCTCATCGATTTCAGCTGCCTGCAGTGGCGCTCATGAACCAACGGTGGCGTCGATCAGCCTGGACCAGGCCAAGCCTCATAGACTTGACAAATCTATGATGAATATCCAGCTTGCCTGAGCCCAGAAGATGGTCGCCACCGCAGGGGGTGTCAGGATCCCATGGACTACCGTCACCTCAGGGTCAACCGGCCTGTGAGTCCGTGGAAGAACAGCTGGACGCCGCCTTGGGGAGAACGCCACCGCAAGTGCCTACTCCGGTGTCACCGCCGGTATTGAGGAGGTCACAACGACGGTGCGGTCCCCCTGACCGTCTGAACTTATAGACTGCTGACACTTTATTCTGTTTTTTGTACCCTGCCGGCCTTTGTTCTCAAAGGAGGGGTGAATGTGGTGAACCATCGTTGGTTCCCACTGGATAGTACTGAGCCAGGGGCTGGCCAGTACTACAAGGATGTACATATGTTACTGTTGGGTTGTGCTATTGTTGCTGTTGGGGTTAGGGTGGGGTTGTTACACCTTTGTACTGTAGTGTTGTGGCACATCCCAGTCGGGCTCCGCGTCCTGGGAGAGGTATAAGAGTCCCTGCTCTGGCCGGGACCCCTTCAGTCTGGGATAGTGTATATAAGTTCTGGCAGCTTCATTACAGTAAATAAAAGCCTTTCATTTACTGAGCTTCAGGCCTCGTGTTTGAGTAGCGCATCACAGTGCCAACCTGTGCCAAGGGACGGGCCCCAGTGGGAGCCTCATGGTGGGGGCGGGGATGGAATTCATTCAGGTGTGGCTGTGGGCCGGGAACAGTCCAACGGGCAGGAGATGCCAGTGATGGTCGTTTGGTGGGGCGGGGAGAGAAGGGGCTGATGATTGCGATGGGGGGGAGGGGCGGCAGGAAGAAAGGGGGCTGATGATAACAATGGGGGGGGGAGAGACGGGGCTGATGATTGCGATGGGAGGCGGGGACAAAGGGGGCTGAGGATAACAATGGCGGGGGAGAGACGGGGCTGATGATTGCGATGGGAGGCGGGGAGAAAGGGGGCTGAGGATAGCGATGTGGGGGGGAGAAGGAGCTGATGATTGCGGGGGGGTGGAGAGAAAAGTCCCATGATCGAGTGGGGGTGGGGGAGAAAAATGGCCAATGCCAGGGTGGGGGTGTTGGAGTGAATGCTGACTCTGATCGGATGGGGAGGCGAGCCACTGAGGCCTCCATGGTGGGATGGGGGGGTGGTTTATTGCAGTTCTGATGGGGGGTGCCCTTTAAAGATGGTGTTCTGATCTCTGTAAGGAGTCTAACAACACCAGGTTAAAGTCCAACAGGTTTATTTGGTAGCAAACGCCACTAGCTTTCGGAGCGCTGCTCCTTCATCAGGTGAGTGGGAGATCTGCTAACAAACAGCAAACAGGGCATATAAAGACACAAACTCAAGTTACAGAATAATGAATAAAGATTGGAATGCGAGTCTTTACAGCTAATCAAGTCTTAAAGGTACAGACAATGTGAGTGGAGAGAGCATTAAGCACAGGTTAAAGAGATGTGTATTGTCTACAGACAGGACAGCCAGTGAGATTTTGCAAGTCCAGGCAAGTTGTGGGGGTTACAGATAGTGTGACATGAACCCAAGATCCCGGTTGAGGCCGTCCTCATGTGTGCGTAACCTGGCTATCAGTCTCTGCTCAGCGACTCTGCGCTGTCGTATGTCGTGAAGGCCGCCTTGGAGAACGCTTACCCAAAGATCAGAGGCTGAATGCCCATGACCGCTGAAGTGCTCCCCAACAGGAAGAGAACACTCCTGCCTGGTGATTGTCGAGCAGTGTTCATTCATCCGTTGTCGTAGCGTCTGCATGGTTTCCCCAATGTACCATGCCTCGGGACATCCTGTCCTGCAGCGTATCAGGTAGACAACGTTGGCCGAGTTGCAAGAGTATGTACCGTGTTCTGATCTCTGGGCAGCCGTGTTTTGCCAGTGTTTTTAGAGCCCTCCCCCTGTATGACGGCATGAATCATGCCCTCTTGGGTTTTTTTGGCAGAGCGTGGTAGAATCGGGAGAGAAAGCCAATCAGTTTCTCTGGAGAAAAACGTGCCAGTTTTCTCGCCAGAAACAACACTCTGCCATTTTCTGGTAAGCTTTAGCCCCATGAGTTTATCATCAGCAAGGAAAAATGTGAAGGACTGAGGAAATGGACAACAGTGCCGTAATTAGGGGTCGTGTATTGAAGAAAACCAAGAGGTTTGTGCATCTCAGTGCATAAATACAATAACATCCAATAGTAGATTTGTGAAGGAAGTGCTTAGATGTTAAACTGGAACTGAGAAAAATAACTTATGGACTAGTCCATAAATTATCAATGTAATTCATCTCCTAAGTTTAGCTTTTAGAGAATCCAACTGAGCCCACTTGACACCAGAGAACATAGAGGATATTTTAAAGGTATAGTTCAGAAGTTATGGGTTGTCATTTGTAAGGGGATCATGACAAGAAGTTTATAGCCATATGTGAGCACAATGATAAAATGAGCTAAAATCTAATGATCTGGGCAAATGGGAGGGATGGAGGATGAGAAGGTGGCAAAAAAGGGTCTGACTTACAAAATAAAAAAGCTGGAGACCATTAAAAATGCCATCATCTTGACAATGCTAGGTGATTGACTGAGATGTTGGAAGTACAGCACATGTACAACACTGGAAGAGGTAAAAGAGAGGCACGAGACTGAAATGAATGGAGAGCTTTTGTGAACAAGTCCTACTATCATCTGATACAGAAGCGTCAAGTCATATTGGTCAAACTTATTTTGAGAGATAAGCATACACAACAGAGTTGACATTGGAGCATCTAACATCACTATCCAGTGCTCTAAACTACAACATGCATGCAAAATTGTATGTTGCCACAGCAACTTGGACTCCCTGAGTGAACTATAACATACTATCACCCACAAGGAATGAAGTTGAAACAAATTTGTTTAACTTAGACACTCCAACAAAGTGATGGAACATATACCCCAGAAGTTGGACAGGATTCATAAAAGTTCCTAGATTTCAAAAGGTCAGGGCATTTCATTAACACATCCAACGAACTCCCTGCTATATTTTTAAACACCTTTTTTTGATGATGTAACTTGCCAGCTACAAGTAGTTGAAATTCATTTGTCAACCACTCAGGTGATTGAAGAGTTGCAATAGAACATAAAAAGGATGTTATTTATTTAGAAACAGGTCTTCCTTGTGCATTCCTTGCGACTCCATGTGCTTTCAAATAAGCTATCACATTGACTTATTTAAAGCATTAAATGAACTGTTGCTCTGCCACAGGGCAGCTTTGCTCACTTACAATATATATTGGCAATTCAGGCCCAACCTGGCTTATCTGACAGACGTCTTCAGCAATAGCCTGTTACATAAAAACTTAATGCCATTATGAATTTCACAGTTACGGGGAAAGCAGTCCCAGTCCTTGGTGTTATCTGTCCTATAGCAATAAATCAATCACTGACTCAGCAGTCAAACTGGGGCAGCCGAGACAGATAGGAGCCATATTATAGTAGGAGTGCATTGGTCTATAAAGATGGTTCTTCGGGTGCTGGTGGGACTGAATACACCATCTCAATTGTCATTGAACCAGGAGATTTTGTCTCAAACTGAATTTAATCTCCTCAGCCAATTCATGTCGGACAATGGAAATTGCCAAAGTAATCCCCATCCTTCCAGTTTATGTATCTGCTAATTACGATGCTGCAACAGTTACCATTGCTGCAGAAAAGTAATCTCTGATTTTATTTGATTTGATTTATTACTGTCACATGTATTGGTAAACAGTGAAAAGTATTGTTTCTTGCGCTATACAGACAAAGCATACCGTTCATAGAGTATATGGAGAGAAGGAAAGGAGAGCGTGCAGAATGTAATGTTACAGTCATAGTTAGGGTGTAGAGAAAGATCAACTTAATATAAGGTAGGTCCATTTAAAAGTCTGACAGCAGCAGGGAAGGAGCTGTTCTTGAGTCCGTTGGTACGTGATCTCAGACTTTTGTGCCTTTTTCCCAATGAAAAAAGATGGAAGAGAGTATGTCCGGGATGTCCTTGATTACACTGGTTTCTTTTCTGAGGCAGCGGGAAGTGTAGACAGAGTCAATGGATGGGAGACTGGTTTGCGTGATGAACTGGGCTACATTCACAACCCTTTGTAGTTTCTCGTGGTCTTGGTCAGAGCAGGAGCCATACCAAGCTTAGCAAACTGGCAGAAGACTTCAGCAAAAATGCAGGAATGCATCGACCATAAAGGCAATGCAAGATGTTAAATGTAATAAGGGTTGAGGGCTGCCAACAAAGACTAACTTGAACAAAAACCGTGCAACCTAGAAACCGATCATTCCTAGAATTGGCCCCAGAAAGGATGGAGATGACACTGCATGTGCCCATTAAAATTCACACAAACAGCATGTAATATTTGTGCTGCCTGATCATTTAAATCACATAAGCACACAACTAGTGCTCTTGCTATTTTTATCAGCTGCACACTTGTAGAGAATCTGATTATCAATGGGCTATGATTTCACTTAAATGCAGCCAGCTGTTCTTCAAGGGGAGATGCATTCTGGCTGCAAATCCTAGGGGAATATTTATGGAAGGAGAGATATGGCTACATAAAGTAAGAAGAGAGAACCAAAGTCCACAGATGTTTCCTTGGCTGTTTTAGTGCTGGCAGTGGATTGGAAGGGGTCATCCTCTTCTCAGGGAGCAGAAATTCCACGGTGCATTGACTCCGTTCAATTGGCATTCTGCTAGAGAGCTGGCGTGCAATGTTACCGAGCATCTAACTTGTCTGAAGACTTTTCAAAGTATGAAGACCATTCTGTCCAACAGCTCCATGAATCTACCACTATGGAGCCTCCACTAAGTTATCTGACAGTTTCCATTGCAATAAAAACTGCTACTGCTAGTGGCGTGCCGCAGGGATCGGTACTCGGGCCGCAACTGTTTACCATTTATATAGATGATCTGGAGGAGGGGACGGAGTGTAGGGTAACGAAGTTTGCAGACGACACAAAGATAAGTGGAAAAGTGAATCGTGTGGAGGACGGAGAAGATCTGCAGAGAGATTTGGACAGGCTGAGTGAGTGGGCGAGGATATGGCAAATGGAGTATAACATTGAGAAATGCGAGGTTATACACTTTGGAGGAAATAATAACAAATGGGATTACTATCTCAATGGAAACAAATTAAAACATGCTACCGTGCAAAGGGACCTGGGGGTCCTTGTGCATGAGACGCGAAAGCCCAGTCTGCAGGTACAACAGGTGATCAAGAAGGCAAATGGGATGTTGGCCTATATTGCGAGGGGGATAGAATATAAAAGCAGGGATGTCTTGATGCACCTGTACAGGGCATTGGTGAGGCCGCAGCTGGAATACTGTGTGCAGTATTGGTCCCCTTATATGAGGAAGGATATATTGGCATTGGAGGGAGTGCAGAGAAGGTTCACCAGGTTGATACCGGAGATGAGGGGTTTGGATTATGAGGAGAGGCTGAGGAGATTGGGTTTGTACTCGTTGGAGTTTAGAAGGATGAGGGGGGATCTTATGGAGACTTATAAGATAATGCGGGGGCTGGATAGGGTGGAGGCGGAGAGATTCTTTCCACTTAGTAAGGAAGTTAAAACTAGAGGACACAGCCTCAAAATAAAGGGGGGGTCGATTTAAGACAGAGTTGAGGAGGAACTTCTTCTCCCAGAGGGTGGTGAATCTCTGGAATTCTCTGCCCACTGAGGTGGTGGAGGCTACCTCGCTGAATATGTTTAAAGCGCGGATGGATGGATTCCTGATCGGTAAGGGAATTAAGGGTTATGGGGATCAGGCGGGTAAGTGGTACTGATCCACGTCAGATCAGCCATGATCTTATTGAATGGCGGGGCAGGCTCGAGGGGCTAGATGGCCTACTCCTGCTCCTATTTCTTATGTTCTTATGTTATGTTTTCTGGTTCCCATTATTAGAAATAATCAGACTCAAGACTCCAAACTCTGGAACTTCATTGAGTTCTTGCATCTCTCCATGTGACTGCTATACTGTATAGAGTGATACTTTGTTACTCAGCATATGACTGATGTGTGCAAGTGAATGTGCTGCCCTGGGATATATATTCACATGACCATTAGTTCTTGGCTCTTTACAAATAATGTAACAACATGGAATCAACATAGAATCACAGAAATCGATAGTACAGAAGGAAGCCATTTGGCCCATCATGTCTCTCCATCTCTGGGTCTGTAGCCCTGTAGGTAAAGGCCCTGACAATATGACAGCTCTGTCACCCTGAAAAAGATTTTAAAAGATATTGAAGGAGGTGACTTAGTATCACAATATTACATCCCTATTCTTTATATATATATAATTCCTCTATATCAATATGACTGTTTTAATCAGTAACTTTTTTCTAAACTAAAGAAGACTAATGATTGACTTTTATAAATATATTGAACATCTTAAGAGTCTTTTATAGCTTGTTTTCTAAGTCTAAAAATATTATTCATGGTATTGCCCAGGTTGTAGGATGTTGTGCCTCCATCTTGTAGATTTGGCATTCATTGCTTTCCATAGTGAGTTGGCACACTGCATTGGCGATATTGTGCTGGTGTTGAAGGAGCCACACTTGATGTTGCAAATGTTGTGTCACCTGCTGGTAACATTGTTGATGTTTCTCCACTTGTTGGTGTTGCTGTTGATGCTGTCTCACTGATGAGTGATATTGTCAACGTTGTTAATGCTCCTTTTTGCTGTTCAGGAATAGATTGAATACGGATTCTGTTCTTTCTCGTTTGCTTACAGGTTTGGGTCTCAATTAATTATGAACTGGGAGTCTCAACTTCACCAACAACTTGTGCTGGGTTCCACATTTTCATGTTTGGATCCTGTACACGTTCAGTTCTTGCAACAACTCAAGCATATGTATTGAACTGTTGACCATCTTCTACCTGTGCATCAGTGAATTTTTGTCTTACTTCCTCCTGATCACTTGGAGGGAGTTTCTTGCTCGGCAGAATTGTCTCATACTTTTTTCAATTCCACAGCTCTGCAGGTGTAGCCAATAAGATGAGGTTTTGGTCTTCCTTTGCCTTTCAACATTTTGTGACGGTTCTCTTGACTGTTTCGACATTTCTTTCTATAAACCTCTGCCCCCTTGGGTTATGAGGTGATGACGCTGAACACCTACTGTTCAGCGAATTCTTTAGATTCTCTGGAGGTGAATTGAGTTCCATTGTCATATATTATCCTTTCAGGATTCCCACTGCAGAGATGATTATTGTAACTCTCAAATCTTTCACCTTTCAGATAAAAGGGAAGTTTGAGTAGTCATCTGCAACTGTGAGATATTGGGGGCTATTTTCTGCCCTTGCCGTGCCTAATGCAGACCGCACCGATTCCGCAGAATAGCGTACAGGCCTAAAAATCGGCTCCACACCCAACGCCAAAAGGTTCGCAATCGTCTTGGCCCCTTTCCACTGGCGAATTAACATGAGATTGACTGGATATCAATAATCAATCTCATTCGCGAGTTCGGCGCACAATTGTCCTCCCCTCGTGGGATGTTCCCACTTCTCTGGCGGGAGGTCTCACTGCCACAAATCAGTACTGTTCTCCACTAGAGGAGAACTGGCGCGATGGCCATGCCGGGGGAGGGGGGGGGGTGCAGCCAGATGCCATTGAAGCTCGGTTGGTCAAGGCAATGGCCGGGCAATGCCCATCAGGCAGTGTCCATCTGGCAGTGCTGACCTGGCACACTGCCAGTGCTCACCAGACACCCTGGTGGTGCCAGTTGGGCACCTCCAGTGTGTCAGGGGCAGTGCCAAGGAGGTGGGGACTGATTGGGTGTGGGGTCTCAGTGGGGGTGAGGCCTGTGGGGGGGGGCTATGACAAGGGAACTATGATGGGGGGGCTATGATGGGGAGGTCTGTGTGGAGGCTATGATGGTGTGGGGGGGTTACTGTGGGGGGGTTATGCAGGGGTGGATCATGAAGGGTTAGATCATGAAGGGGGGCATGATAAGGTGCATGTTGGGGGTCATTCAGGGGGACCCATCGGCAGGGCTCCTATGCCCCAAAAGGCAGGGACGTGGAGGTAGAATGAGATGGAGATCGGCCATGATTACAAAGAATGGCGGAGTGGGCTCGAAGGGCTGAATTGCCTACTCTCGCTCCTAATTCCTATGTTCTTATGTTCCTAATACTGACGACCCGTGTCGTGGGAGAAGTTACTGCTGATTGAGGGGTGGGGTGGGCGGTTCCAATGTCCGTGGGAGAAGGGTGTCTCCCAGTGCACTCCCAGGGGCACCCTTGCAGAACGGCGCCTGAGCTCTCTGCAGCCATGCTCACAGGTGTGTTTAGGCCCCGCCCCTTCAGTACCAGCATACAACTCATCACTCTCCAAAAAAGTGACTTGAGTGTGAGAAGATTGCGGTCCGGAGCGCACCTGACGGAGCGACAAGGACCACTCCGCTCTTCTCAGCGTTATGATACTGAGCTCTTTTGGGGGAAATTCCACCCATAATTTTTGATTGTGAATAAATAGGTTCCCACTGATCCAGTCTGGATGGTCTGGACAGTACTTCAGTAACAATCAATAGGTCTTTCCGCTGTGTGTTTCTTCTACATCTGGCACACATTGCGGGTAGACAGCATTCTTTCAACACGTGTGCAGCTGCCTATCCAATTCACAACTGATCTGTCCCTGAGCTTACACACCTCCATTCCCATTTGACCTTCGTGTATCTTCTGGAGAAGTTCTTCCTGTATCGTTTTGGGTATAATTATTCTGGATCTGACTAGCAGAACACCACCTTCTTGTGAGATATCATCTCTGATAGACCAATACTGCCGTATTGCTAGCTGTGCTTGTTGTATCTTATCAGGCCATCCATGGATCACTTGGAGAGAGTGCATCTGTAATTCTTTGGTTGGAATTTTCTGGTCCCAATACGGACATTGACATAAGAGGGATGGGAAAATTTCCAGAGCTGTTAAAAGGGATCTTCTTTCTTTCCTCTCTTGGAGCTCTCTTTCAAACTTTGCTTTTAGTTCTGTTGGTACTTTGCCTGGGAGATAAAGCACTAGTTTCATGCCTGGATCAATAGTGAGGTGATACTCAAAATCATCAAAGCATCCAACCATCTCAACAAAACACTCTGGGTGGGATTTTCTGGCTGCGTTCGCCCCAAGGCCGGAAATTCCCACCCGAGGTTAACGGACTTTAGAATGATCCACCCCTGCCCGCTACAATTTCCGTGGTGGGTAAGACAGGAAATTTCACCCTCTGGGTACCTTTGTAGCAGATTTTCACACTGAGGGAGAATTTAGCATGGCCAATACACCTAACCAGCAGGTCTTCGGACCGTACAAGGAAATTGGAGCACTCGGGAGGAAACCCACACAGACACAGTGAGAACGGGCAGACTCCGCACAGACAATGATCAAAGCCGGGAATTGAACCCGGGTCCTTGGCGCTGTGAGGCAGCAATGCTAACCACTGTGCCACCGATATGTGAGCTCAAAAGCAATGTATCTTTCGTTGGCCGAATCTAAGAGGCAGTTCACGCCTTGGTGTTGGAAACCTCCTGTTGTATTCAGCCTTGACTGACGTCACAAGTGAGTTAGGCAGCATTAAGTATGTTAACTTCTTTGAATAAAAGCAAAATACCGCAAATTCTGGTAAGCTAAAATAAAAACAAAAATGCTGGAAATACTCAATGGGTCAGGCAGCATCTGTGGAGAGAAACAGAGTTTCAGGTCAATCAGTCATCATCGACTGGCTGGGATTTTCCATTCTGGGCCTAAGTCCCATCGCAGGAGCAGGAACTAGAAATATTTCCAGAGTCTGGTGAAAGTTCGCAATGAATCACATGATGCTGTGTTCAGCAATTATATAGTTGGGGTTTTCTGAATGTATTGCATGGCAAGGTGAGCTGGATGATGGGCGCCCTGCCGTCATATCCGATCTCCATATTTAAGAAGCACCCGGACATCAGCTTCTTTGTCGTGAACCTGCCATGGAAGGAGGACATGGCCCAGCGATCCTAGAAATGCCTCCCTCGCTGGGCTGCTCAATGCAGGGGAGGCTAGGAGGGACCTCCTCTACCCTGAGGATGGAAGGAGGAGGCTGAGCCATGTGACCGAGGCTGAGCCATGTGACCAAGCCTGCAAGGGAGGAAGTCGCCAGGGTGGTCAGTGCCCACTGCCTCCACTGGAGGACTGCCCTGCAGTGCCAGGAACAGATGATTGACCTCATGCACACCACCTAGGGTAAGCGAACCAGGGTAAGAGCAACTGCTTATTCACTCGCCTCACTGAATGGCAGAGAGGACATGGCAAGAGATACTCAGCGTGACAAGGTGATGCTTCATAGCACCACTGCAGTCCATCCACTCTGCAGGTGGAGAGACCACTCTACACACCTGACCCTTCCATACAGAGAGCCCAGATGCTGTCTGGGGGTAGGGGTTAGGCATTGAAAGCGCCAGCAAGCACCATTAGTAAAGATCAGGCATTACATAGTCACATATAAACCTAAGGGTCATGTTGGGGGCAGCTCATGCAGTCACTCGCGCTCTCCTCTCTCACTTAAAGGTATCAGCAGGAAGAGGGGAAGGCCAGAAGCAGAAGCTCTGTCCAGCAATACGTCCAGCCCACAGAGGACTGAGGACACTGGGGGAGGAGGAAGAAAGTGCACCTATAAAGCAGTCACATAGTCACCTGCACCCTCCACCAGCACAGCGACACACACCTCGGTGGCTGCTAGATCTATCTTAGGCAGGGTCTCACAATCTGGTCATTGCAGAGAACAAGCCCACAGCAGGAGAAGGCAGGGTCAATCACGTTCACTGGCACTCAGAGGACTGCTGGGGAAGAGGTATCTGTGACGTCCATGTCAGATGATGAGCCTCTGGGATCGGCCCTGCCTGAGATGGGGAGCATCAGGCAGAGGACTCTTAACAGAGTGTCGGAGGAGTCTGTCTTTACAATCTCTGATGAAGTGGTTCTGACCTGTGCACGAAGGATGTCTCCATGCAGAGGATGACAAATGCCATGGAGAACCTTGTCCAGCACGATGTCAAATTTCTGTTGGAGATGCGCCCAAACCTGCACTCCATCACTGTAGCCATAGGTGAGATCTTGTAGTGGTTACACAAGAGGGGGATGGGGCACCTCAACTTTCCTGCAGGTGCCTCTGCTCCTCACAACAAGTCAGACGGATTCGGGCACCCAAAGGGGGGAGGAGTGACTGTTGGACACCCCTGAGACCTCTACTCAGTGTTCTCCAGCCCTTTGGAATCCCCCTTGCCTGTGACCCCTTTAGCTTCATGCTCTGTGACTGCAGAGGGAGCAGGGCAGCCAAAGTGAGCTGGGGCCCTCCAGGCCTCAGATCTCCAGAGGACACCCGCCAAGGTCATCTGAGATAACAGGGCAAACTGGCCAGCAGGCTGCCTCCACCCCTGCTGCAGATGTCAGGGAGCACCAGAAAGAACTGGAAGGGAAAGAAAGATTAAAATGTTATGATTTCACATGTGGTTTCACAGGTGCACTATAGTTGTTAATGTTCTTACACTTGGGTAAATAGACCCCACTTGCACTTCCATGTGGTCTGATATGGTTTAATTGCGATTTGTAATTAATGTAGTCATTAACCTGTGCACACCTCCCCTACCACCTCCCCCTCCCACCCATCACCAGGCCAGGTCTATGTCTTTGGAATCATGCATGTGCAGTGGAGCAAGGAACTTTGCCAGAGACCTTGCGAGCCATGCGCAAGAAGCGTACATTCATACCATCACTTAATGCAAGTGGGAAACCAAGTTTTCAGTTCCCATTACACTATCACCCCGTGCCCGCCATTACATCCACAATTGTTGGGACTGAAAATCCTAGCCTCTGTCTCCACAGATGCTGCCTGACCAGCTGAATATTTCTAACTTTTTTTTTATTTGTTCATGGGATGCCAGCATCACTGACAAGGCCAGCACAAGTTGTCAATCCCTTATTGCCTTTGAGAAGATGGTGGGGAGCTGTCTTCCATGTAGTCCATTTGGCGATGGTAAGTAAACCCCCAGTGCTGTCAGAAAAGTTCCAGTCATTAACCGATGCACACTGACGGTGAGAGAGCGGCAACAAAGTTCCAATTCAGGATGGTATGTAGCTCAGAGGAGAACGTGCAGATATTGGTGTTCCTATGCACCTGCTATCCTTGCTCTTCCAGGTCATAGAGGTCACTGGTTTGTCAAAAGAGCCTTGGTGAGTTGCTGCAGTGCATCTTGTAGATGGTACACATTGCTGCCGCTATGTGCCAGGGGTGGAAAGAGTGAATGTTTAAGGTGCTGGATGGGGTGCCGATGTTAAATAAAAACAGATGGATTTGTGGAAGTGTTTTCTTTATTTTCTAGCTGTACATGTGCGGTAATTGTACTGTTAACTAATTCTCATCATACTAATTGTTAATTACGTTTTGTGGAACAAAACAGCTCTCAAGTTATGTCAATCATTGCTTCACCTACTGTTAATTCAATCTGTCTTTGAGAGATTGAAGGAGTGCATGCATAAAAAGCATAGAAATAAAATCCAAATCCGATTGTTATACTCCTGGGTTCCTCTACTGCCCAAATATGTGCAAGACAATGAGAATTAACTTCAGTAAGAAATAAGTGCTCGGACCACGTAAGAAAGTCACTGAACTTACCCTCAGATGACATTTATGACAGACCTGTTTCTGTAACATGAGGCAGAGTGTACTCTGGGGTGGAGACTTCCCAGAGTCACCTTTGGGCCTCAGCACCATCCAAAGGTTTGTTAGGCCCCAACAGGGGAACCACAGCAGGGTGCCTGATTAGCACTTGCAGTATGCCTGAATTAATGTTAATTTTAACGTTGAGTCCCAAGGACATAACTAACTTTGTCCATGGGCCTCCACATTCTGGTAGGCAGTTGTTGCGCATCGCTCGAACTCATGCCCATTTTTGTGCGCTAAAGAATTTAGGGGGGAATTTTCATGTCCCGCCCACCACGGGAATCATACCGGCGAGGGGCGGACCATGCAAAGGTCCGCTGATCTCAGGCAGGATGTTCTGGTTTTGGGGCGGCTGGAAAATCACAATTCACCAAAAAACGGCTTTTAAAATGGATGAATTTACCCTTACTTTGATTCAGCCTTTCAACTTATGGAAATAAGTTGCAAATCTAACCACAGAGACTGGACCAATCCCGGTTTATGACTGATCATTTTTCAAATAACCTTTGTTCTCTTCAATAGGAGCTTAGCAGTGATAAATAAAAAAGGAAAAGGCTCACACCCCTTGGCAGGGTGAACAGACGTAAGCATCAGTTTCTGTCAATAGAACACAATCATTAGTCCAGCACACTGCCTCACTGCACTCTCCTAAAAAGATTGATTTATCTGCTCTCACATTTCTTTGGGGCAAACTTTTTTTTTCACAACTGAAACCAATTAGTGGGCACGGCACTTGTAGAGCAGAATGTAGGTCAACATCAAGTAATAAAAAAGTATCGACTTTTTTCCATCTGTAAGCAGCATGAAAGGGGTGCCATGGCCTTGTCTTACATGAAAAGAGGTCCATTAATTTCACTTATTTCAAGAAAGCCTGTCAAATACTAATGCTTCCATTGCACTTTTCCCATAAAATATATTGACACAAATCCCAGCCCCAGTAAAACAGGTTTACCATATTTCAGCTGGGAAAATGTCTGTGTAATGATTTTTAATTCCAACCAGCCCAGAAATTGCCATTTAGATGCCCTTAAGCGGCTTTGCTTTGGAGACAAAATGTAACTTTATTAATACCAGATGACTCTCTAAAGAGAGACTGATCTCTTCATCATCAGTGCTAATGGAGTGAGTGGAAACTGCAGCACTTGCATGACTTTCATGGCGATATTTGGATTCATAAGTAGAATGGTGGGTGCGCTGGAAGGACTAGATTATGCAGACGCAACATAAAAAGAAAACTTGCCTTAATTCAATTAATCTAGCCAAAATGGCAATTTGTGCCAAATACATAATGGGTGTATTATTGATGTTAGGTTCTGTATGAATAAGGAAAAGAAGTGCATATTTTGTAGTTTCATTTTAAAAGTGAAATCATGGCTGTATTAAAAATACGTGACCCTCGTGCCATTTTAGTTCCTTTTCCATTGTAGTCAGTCCACATGCTCTCCAATCTTCAAAAGCAAGGCTGACAAGTAAAGAAGACCATAGTTCAGAAGTAGGAAATTACTGTGTCAACTTTAGTATTGTCAAATAAAGAGACATGCTGTCTAAGCTTTTCATCGTGCACTCATCAGGACAGATGGCCAAGATTACCAACAGTAAAGGGAACCACAATTTATACTGCATGAGAAGAGAAAGCTGATTCATTGACAACTGTTAGACACCTCCCTGTCTCCTTCATTGCAACTTATTCTCCAAGTTTTAATAGTAGCACAATGTTATCAGGTGGAGGGGAACACAGATTCACATCGTACCTCTGTACCTCTTTATACTAGAAATTCGTTGGTTTGTTTTGAGTTCTGACAATGGAGGCTCAGTGATAGAACACCTTTCTTACCAAAACTCAGACTTCAAAACACAATCCAAATAGTAAAGGTTGATAAAAACTGGGTGATGCTGCATGGTGTCGTTTTCGAACACTCTTGTATGTCAATAACAGCAAAATACTGCAGATGATGAAAATATGAAATACAAGAAAGCCCCTAATCCTGCCAGATCTGGCAGGATTAGGGGCAGCATGGTGGCACAGTGGTTCGTACTGCTGCCTCATAGTCCCAGGGACTCGGGTTCGATTCTCAGCTTAGGTTATTGTCTGTGCGAAGTCTGCACGTTCTCCCCATGTCTGCGTGGGTTTCCTCTCACAATCTGAAAGATGTGCTGGTTAGATGCATTGGCCATGCTAAATTCTCCCTCAGTGTACCCGTACAGGCGCTGGAGTGTGGTGACTCGGGGATTTTCACAGTAGCTTCATTGCAGCGTTACTGTAAGTCTACTTGTGACACTAATAAAACTAAACTTTAAAAATCTGTGGCGCGGGAAACAAAGTTAATATTTTGAGTCCATATGATGAGGGTCAGACTCGTGTCTGCTAATGACCTAAAAGTGATCCAAAAACAATGGAGATTGTCACAGTTGCACAGCACACAAATCATAAAACTTTTTCGTCTTTGACCAGTCCTTTAACGCTTGTGGAACCTCTTCCTGGTTTCTATAATATGCCAACAACTCTTACAATGAATTGGCTGTGGATAGAAATACCCAAAGCGTGGCACATTTTATTGAAGCTGTGATTCATGTCTGAAGCATATGGAGGGAAGAAAAATGAAGATTCGATGATTTCTGAGACAGGTCATTTCAGGACATTGCCACAGTCAGTGTATGCACAGCGAAAGCACTGCCTTTCTGTAAAATTAGAGGGTTAATTACAATAACTGGAATTCACTGATCACTCCCTTTGAAACATCAAGCATTACAAATACTATTTCCATGATTGGAATTTCATGTCATGTTTGGTAATTGCCACAACATACAAGGTTTAAGGTCTGATTAGCAAGGTATGACCTTATACGATGGCTTGACGTGTCAAACAACAAGGTACAGTTTGATTTGTCTCTGCTTATTTACATAATGTTGTAATGTGGAGTTGTCAGTTCACACCAACACCGATCGTTACATCTTTCCTTTCTCTTTCTTCATACACAAGTCCACAATAAGTTCCATATCTTCACCACTGTGCATAAAACTCGCTCCTAAATTATTTGATAGAATCCCTACAGTGCAGAAGGAGGCCACTTGGCCCATCGAGTCTGCACTGACCACAATCCCATCCAGGTCATATTCCTGCAACCCCATATATTTACCCTGCTAATCCCCCTGACACTAGGGTCAATTTAGCATAGCCACTCAACCTAACCCACACATCTTAGGACTGTGGGAGGAAACCGGAGCACCCGGAGGAAACCCACGCAGACAGGGGAAGAATGTGCAAACTCCACACAGACAGTGGCCCAAGCTGGGAATCGAACCCGTGTCCCTGGTGCTCTGAGGCAGCAGTGCTAACCACTGTGCCACCGTGCTGCCCCATTATTTGATCTCTTAATGGCTATCATATTTACATCCCCCCCTTCCTTTCTGGAGTTGAGCCATAAATAGAAGCAGTATATCCAAATTCATCCTGTCCCACTGCTTCATAATTGTAAAGGTTTCTCTCAGCTCTCCTCTTAAACAATAGAACCCTAGTTTGTAGCAAAAGGTTTGTCTGAAATGGAAATTGGGTGTCAAAATTGATAAAATGCAGGTGCTTGCACAGTCGGGAAGGTGAGCTCGGAGGTGCCAAATGGATGATCATTTGGCTTTATTGAGGTGAGGTATTGGAGGAAATAGGCAATAAAATTACGGCGCAAGTTAACATTTTTAGATTGAACTCATTATGGAATTTGGCCACTGCCCGTAATCAAAGAGAATGCCGAAGTTGCAGGGCTGCACTTAGGCTGAACGACTTAATCAGAAGGGAACTGGTAACTGAACTGTATGAGTGGAATCTTCTGTTCTAAAGTCTAAGATCAGTAACGGGGGTATATATCTGCTGGTGTGTGGGGGGAGGGGGTACGGACGGCTAATCAGGTGGGATCTCGTACTGTTCAGCTCACTACCTATGCATCTGTGCAAAGCATGGCAGAGGTGAGCAGGAAGTGACCATCTCAAACATTACCTTCTGGGTTCAAAGATCTTGGCGTCATATTTAAAGGGCACCGGGACAAGTATTTACGCACTGCAGTCCAGGAGCTCCAGGTTCTGCCAAGATCAGGATGTCCAAGAAAAGGAAGCCACATGTGGCCCCATGGTTTAGCGAAGCCTCCCTGGAGATTCTCCTCCAGGCCATTCGTCTATTCACTGCAAACTGACACGCTTAAGGGCATCAGGCAGTCTAAGTGTGCGAGTCCACAGAGATATCACAAAGGAGGCTGGGTTGCAGCAGTAGATTGGACATCTGCACTGAATGTGTGCCAGCCACTTCATGTTATCAATCTTCTATCAGTTACAGGATATCCTGCTTCAGCTATTGTGGGCATACATTCTCCTGAACTGCTCATGCAACCATTGGGATGATAATCATTCCTTCTGTCTTTAGGCAGGAGAAGAACGCCCACCACAAGTGTGAGTGCACCCAGACCAGAGGCGGTGATGCTGGATAGTCGAGTCTTCATTCTGTTTGAGAATCAGGCAGCAGAGATAGCCAGGGAGAAGAAAGGTCAGGCCTGTACTGATGGTGAGATCAGGTTACCCCAGGAAGTCAGTGAGGATGCCTCCCGTCTGCAGTTGTCAGATGCACCAATAAAGGGAGACATTGCCTTAATTCAGCAACCTGCTTAGTCAATCACTATCATTAATCATTCTCTATTGCACATACCAACAAGAAAAGGGGAAGGACACTGTCTCAGACCACCACAGCTCCACATCCAACTCCATCTCTGAGGAGGATGCCTCAGAAGCCTCAGTGTATGCACCATTATGTCTGCACCTGCACTCACCAGATACAGTCACCTCAGAGCACCCACGTTCTAGAATAGGCTCAGGGTCACAAGTTTTCCCTCCCCACAAATCCTACACCCATTACCATACCCATGCTCACCCTGACCCTGACTCCTCCTGTTATCCAAGCCACTTATCTGGTCCTCTCCTGTGAATCTCTTTTACAGTCTCTTCCATGAACACCCTCCTCTCCTTCCCAGACACTCTCTTCCTTCCTTGGACATTCTTTGCATGACCCCCTCCATCCCCACCTTCCAGACTTTGCCCACCTCCCATGTCCAGCTTCCACTCCATCCTGCACACTCCCCATCACCTCTCACCTGCCTCCCATGTCCAGCCTTTATGCGGCTTTCCCTACC
Source organism: Mustelus asterias (assembly GCF_964213995.1). NCBI lineage: Eukaryota > Metazoa > Chordata > Chondrichthyes > Carcharhiniformes > Triakidae > Mustelus > Mustelus asterias. Next base: position 36,918,238 of record NC_135815.1, on the reverse strand, counting down.
AGCATCCGATATGTGTCAAATTGTGAACAGTCCCCAAGAAGGTTAAAGCAGTGTCTACTCACCTCAAAATCATGGAAGAAGTGAATCCTGTCTGGTGCACAATATGCACAGTCATAAATGTGAACATTCACATTTTTCACAGGTGGGGGACTTGAGTTGGAGGGGAACTTGTTGCTGGTGAGCTGACCCTTTAATGAGCATGCAAGACATGGAAAAGAGCTTCCCGACATTGTTTGTCAGGAAGCTCCACCTTTTTTAAAATTCATTCATGGGACATGGGCATCACTGGCTGGCCAGTATTTGTTGCCCATCCCTAGTTGCCCTTGAGAAAGTGGCGGTGAGTTGCCTTCTTGAATCGCTGCAGCCCACGTGCTGTGGGTTGATCCACAATGCCATAAGGGAGAGAATTCCAGGATTTTGACCCGGGGACTGCGAAGGAACGGCGATTTATTTCCAAGTCAGGATGGTGAATGGCTTGGAGGGGAACTTGCAGGTGATGGTGCTCCCATGTATCTGCTGCCCTTGCCCTTTTACCTGCCTTTAACATCCCGAGAACACAATTCTACAGCTCACCCCACCGTTGGGAAACTGATATTTGGCTCAGGCTACATTAAATTCCCCCACCCACCAAGCTTCCCACTGTTGGCGGGACTGGAAGATTCCGCCCTATGTTTTTGATGGGTCAAAGCACCCTTTCTTTGGCTGTGTCGTAAGTTTCAAAACACATCTGATACTTCCTGTTAAGAAAGGTGGTTGGATGGCCCAGTATAGTTGTGAAATCAGAGGTGGAAGGGAGAGAAAGAGCAAGATGTCTGCAGCATACACAGGAAAGCTGACCCCTTGCCTGTGGATAATTTCTCCGAGAAGCAGCATTTTGATGAGAAATAGCAGGGGTCTATGAACTGAAGGCAGAATTGTGATATACTGTATGTTGATAAGTATGTATCCCCACGTCATGTTGTTCTTAGTTAATTTCATAATAATTAACGTTGCTATCACATCAGTATATTTAATCTGGCATATTTCTTTATAGAATGCTGATTAAGTGTACATTACCTTATTCACAACTGGAACAAAAATCTGTTCAGGGAAAATAAGCAATTGATTAGGTTTGGTGAATGAAATATATGATAATTAACAATGGACAAAATAAACATCATCAAATTATCCACACAGCAGGAAATCTCCAGAAAATGTTTCTCTAATCTATGTTCTTTAAAGCATTACTATCTTTCAAGCACAAAACTATAATTACAATTTCATATATATGCAATTAAAATTTGCACATTTTAATTAACTTTGAAGAATCTGTGAAATGGGATCCAAGAGACTTTGATTAGTTCAATATATTTACAAAATAACAACTGCTGGAATAAATATTATTCACTGCGGCTGAATACCAACGATGTTAGGAAACTTTATTTGATTTGCAGAAAACAGATTTGAAGTTCCAGTGGTTAACAGGTTTCTCCAAAACGAAATTAATATTGCAGTTAGATAATTCTTCCAGGAAATAAAATTACGTTATACAAAGGGAATGTAGCTGTATGAATCCATTAAAATATTCATTCGGAAAAATCTCCAGTAAAATCTGGAAAATTCAGCGTGCATTATTCTGTGACTGCTGATTGGATTTACGAAGGCATTGCAAGCTCCAACTCGCCTAAACAAATTAAAGAATCCAGTTCCAAAATGGCTGCTGGAACCTCATTTCAAAGTTAAAACGAGCCCTGCCCTCACTTCAAACTGCCCGACCTGATTAGGTGCAGGCCTCCAGCCCGGCTAAATTAGTTCTTATCATGCCCATTGTGTGGCCATAAATGGATGAAGCTATATTTAGAGTAAAAATACTCAGGAATGCAATTAACTTCTCTTGGTTATTTATCTCAATTTCTTACTAGTTGGACCTTTCCGCTTATATAATTCGAAATGCTAAAAGTGGACATTTTGAAGACGCAATTCGAGTAGCATTTACATTATGCCTTTTTAGAGCTGATTCTGAGTTTAGTTTACTTATTAGTGTCACAAATAGGCTTACATTAACACTGCAATGAGGTTACTGTGAAAATCCCTTGGTCGCCACACTCCGGCGCCTGTTCGGGTACAACTGAGGGAGAATTTAGCATGGCCAATGCACCAAACCAGCACGTTTTTCCTCCAGTGGGAGGAAACTGGAGCACCTGGAGGAAACCCATGCAGACACGGGCAGAACGTGCAGACTCCATACAGACAGTGGCCCAAGCCGGGAATTGAACCCGTGCCCCTGGCACTGTGAGGCACCAATGCTAACCACTATGCCACCGTGCCGTCCAAGGTGATATTTAACATTTTCTGCATATTTTTGCATGCTATTATTGAAATTTCTAAAAGAAAAAGACGAGTAATGTAATCATCAGATCTTCCGTTATTCTGCAGGTGATGTTATTCATAAAAGATCCCGAACTCCAAGCATCCACAGTGTTATTGTGGACCTTTTTGAATATTGTATTGAGGTACCAAGGTCACACATTACTATTTATGTAATCTTGTTTACTGAGAAAGTACATTTTGAACAGGGAGATGAAGCTAAAATGTCTGATCTTATCCCAGCTGAGTGGCTTTTGTCAGCATGTTAAGATGATACCCCAGACTTTAAACATAGTCATCAGTTGTAGACTCCCTCAGGTAACTAACAGGTGCAGTCTACCTCCAGGAAATCAATAGCCTGCACGCTATTGTGCATGCAATGATACATCTATTCCATAATTCAGCCAGTTAACTTAATTGAGTTAGATGAAAGGACGGTTACATAAATCGCAAAAGCCATGAATCTTAGAAAAAAATAATTTTGTGTATAAAGCAACTATAATGATCTTTTGCCAACATTTGAGTTTGTAAATCATCTTATTTGAAGATAGGGTGAGAAGTAATGAAGAAAGTTTGGACTTGAAAAACAATTATTCTGGTTTAATATATACACAAAGGATGGAATTTTCCCATCCCGCCCACCAGGGGAATCATAGCAGGTGGGGGTCAGGGGTGGGGAGGGGGGGGGGGGGTGCAGACCATGCAAAGTCTGTTGACCTCAGGCAGGATTTTCCAGTCTTGGGGAGAGTGCGGCTGGAAAATCCCACCCATAGAGTGTTATCACAATGGCCTAATTTTATAGATTTGCAAACTACTGAGTATTTTCTTTCATTTATTAAGTTATTCCATTACATTACAGCAGGTGAAGAGGACAACCATTCTGTGTTTGTGCTTATCCACCACATCGCATTTGTTCTAAGCATTTGTTCCAATTCCATAAGTTCTGTCTCATATATTTTTCTTCCCTTTTATTTCAATGTCAGTGATGCACAAATGTAGACACAGTCTTCGCTCCAATCACCAACTCTGATAGAGGGTGATGAGGCACACCTTAGTCGGTGGACCAAGTTCTTTTGACCACCAAAAATTAGCTTGCCCTACACAAAGCCAGCCTAGCCTTCTTAAAGGATAGGTACATCCTGGCTGTAGCAGCTGTTGGAAATGGTTAAAGTTTATTTTATAAGCAGATGGATGAGTGGCAATGGCACAACAGTTCAGGGAACGTTCCCTGGGTTCGCTGATGCAACACTACGGATCTTGGTGCAGGAAGTCTCAGGGGCCAGGAGGCCACCAGGCAGATGATACAAAGGCAGTGAGAGCCAAAAGCCATAGCAGCCAAAGCCAGCAGTTTTGCTCCAAGGACCTAGCTGTAATGCTGCAAAAAGTTCAATTACTTGACACAAGTGGTCACCATGGGTGAACATGTTTTCACATGTAGAAATGAACCACTGACCTCATGCACTGCTCCCTTAACCACCCTGCCCTCTCATTCACCTCTCAACAGCCTCCATCAAACACCCCTCACACTCAATATTCATTGCACCACCTCGCCTTTATAGACTAAGCACAGCTGCAAGCCTCGCCCCCACGTCTTTTAGCTTGCATACATTTTCAGCAATTTGAAGTGTGCCAGGTACATCATGCAAATACTTTGCACCACACTCAGTGACACACTTCCCTGTCTGTTTCAGGGCAATGTGGCCCATAAGCGGAGGTAGCAGCACCTAAGGATGCATGCCTTCACCATAACTTGGATGCTGGCAATTGTTGGTGAGATCATGATTGAGGTGTGGCCAGAAATGGGATTGGAACCATAAAAGATGACAGTATGTTCTTACCTAATCCATCTTCTCACATCCCTATTACTCCACATCCCACTGTTTTTTTCTGATTTACAAGCTGCAGAGGTGTAAGCATTGACCTCTTGCTTTTCCCTATTCCCACCCCTCTTCCCGCACTCCAGTCCTACCCTTTCAAATAGCCAAAACCTGCCTTCTGGTCAAGAACTAGTGCAGGGGCTGAAATGATAGAGAACAGGAAACTAATGAAGAAAAAACTGTTGCTCAGTCTCACACGTGCACAGTCAGCAGCTCAGCTAGCACTGCACAAGCTTTAGAGGGAAGCATCGAAGTGGAATCTGTATGTGTTAAGTCAGCAGACACAATTGGACTGCAGCCAGGACAGGAAGAAATGATAATGTGGGTGCCGGCTCCCCAGAGGATGAGGTTGAGTAACAGTTCAGATGCACAGGACTAAGATGAGCACTTTGATAGGTTGCAGAAGAAGGCTGATGAGTGTACATAATGAAATGCTTCAGTGAACATCCAACCTCATGAAGGAAGAAATATCATTGATGAAGCAGCTGAAGATGGTTGGACACTACCCTGTGGAACTCCTGCAGTGAATTCCTGGAACTGAGATGATTGACCTCCAACCATCTTCCTTTGTGCCAGATATGACTCCAATTAGTGGAGCATTCTTCCCCTGATTTCCATTGACTCCAGTTTTTCCAGAGATCCTTGCTGCTACACTCAGTCAAGGGATGCCTTGATGTCAAGGGCAGCCACTCTCGCCTCACGTCTTGAGTTCAGTTATTTTTTTGTCCATGTTTGAACAAAGGTTGCAACGTGGTCAGGAGTTGAGTGGGCCTGATGGAGCCAAAACTGAGCATCAGTGAGGCGGTTCTGTGAAGCTAGTGCTGTTTGGTAGCACTGTTGATGACCCCTTCCATCACTTTACTGATGAATGTCATTATCAATTATCATGTTATTCAAAGAGTACTTAGAATTTCCAGCCCTAACTTTCTGTGGCAAGTTTAATCAGCAATTAATGTGCAAATCCAGAATAACTAGGAGAGTAAGGGTGAAAGCTGTTTAAGCAAAGTAAACATTAGAGTAGTATAAATCAACCAGCAAATTCTGGAGATTCACAACTCATGCAGCATCTCCTAACTCTCTCAACTTTCTGGTTGATTTGTGCATTATTAAGAGTGTGCATTATTAACATTATTTTTCCCGTAAGATTTTGTCTATTGAGAAACCACCTGATTGCTTCAATTTTGGTAGACAGGAAAATATACACTCTATGGAGTGAATTTTGCTGGAGTGGTGGAGGCCCCAATGATGGATTCGAAACCAGGGCTCAAGAACACAAGAAATAGGGGCAAGGGTAGACCATATGGCCTGTGGGGCCTGTTCTGCCTTTCAATATAATCATGGCTGATCTTGGTCCATTTACTAAATCTGTCTATATCTCTTTGCAGCTTCTCTGTGTCCTCCCCACAGCTTACCTTCCCACCTAGCTTGGTATCATCAGCAAACTTTGATACATTACTCGGTGTCTCTAAGTCAATAATATAATTGTTAAATAGCTGAGGCCCCAGCACTGACTCATGCAGCACTCCACTATTCACTAGGGTCAAATAGAAAAAGCCTCATTTATGCCATCTAACCATTAACCAATCCTTTACCTATGCTAAAATATTACCCTCAACTCCATGAACCCTTATTTTGCCTATTAACCTTTTGTGTGGCACCTTATCAAACGCCTTTTGGAAATCAAGGTACACTACATCCATTCATTCCACTTAAAGTACCCTGCTAATTACAATCTCAAAAATCTCTAATAAATTTTTCAGGTTTCCCTTTAGTAAAATTATGTTGAATTGTTCTCATACCTTTATAAATGCATTATTAAGTCTTCCTTAATAATAGATTCCAGCATTTTCCCAACAACTGATATTAGGCTAACTGACCTGTAGTTTACTGTTTTCTCTCTCCCTCTTTTCTTGAAAAGTGGTGAAACATTTCCTAACTTCCAATCTAATGGGATCATTCCCAAATCTAGGGAATTTTGTAAAATCATAGCCAGTACATTCACTATCTCTACAGCTATCTTTTTTAGAACCTGAGGGTGTAGGCCATCAGGCCCCAGGGATTTGTCGAATTTTAGTTTCGCCAACACTTTTTCTCTGCTGATATTAATTTCCTTAATTTCCTAACTCTTTTTATCTCCCATGTTACCATCTATTTCTGGTATGTGTGTCTTGAACTTGTGAACATGAACTTATGTCTTCTACTCTGAAAACAAAATAGTTGTTCAATGCCTCTGCTATCAGTCATGCCCTGTGATAATTTCTCCTACTTCTGCTCCTAAGGGACCAATGTTTACTTTAGCTACTCTCTTCCTTTTTATATATTTATCTAAGCCTACAATTTGTTTTTGTATTTCTGGCTAGTTTACACTCAAATTCTATTTTTTTCCTTTTTTATCAACATTTTGGTGGCTGGTTTTGAAAACACTCTACAGTTTCCTTGTACATTATAAGTCTCTTCTTTTAATCTGAAATTATCCTCAACTTTCTGAATGAGCCATGGATGTGTCTTTCTTGCTGAGGTTTTCTTTTTCAATGGAATGTGTTTTATTAAACATTTTGGATGATTTATTTGAATATTTCCCATTGTTCATTTTCTCCATACCTTTTAGCCTATTTACCCAGTTAACCTTAGCCAGTTCTCCTCACATACCTATGAAATTGGCTTTGTTTAAATTTAAGATTCTTGTTTGTGATTGGAGTATGTCACTTTCAAAACTTCATGTTGAATTCAATGGTATTATGATCACTATTTCTGAGTGGATCTTTCACAACACATTACTAATTAACTCTGCTCATTACACAATACTAAATCGAAAACTGCTTTATCACTAGTCAGTTCCAAAATGTATTCCTCAAAGAAACTATCACAAAAGTATTCTACAAACTCACCTTCTGGACCACTCTTGTTAATTTGATTGTCCCAGCTTATATAAACATTTAAGTCTCCCAAAATTATACATTTCCTTTGTTCCAAGCTCCAATAATTCTTGCTTAATGCTCTGTTCATTAAATTGCTAGGGGTAGGGAGCCTATAAACTATTTCCCCCAGTGTTTTCTAACTCTTGTTATCCTAATTTCCACCGATACTGATTCTACTTCATGATCTGTGGAGGCCAGATCCTTTCTCCTTATGTCATCCTTTACTATTAGGATACCCCTCCCGCTTTGCCATTCTGTCTATCTTCCTGAAAAATTGTGTACCCTGGAATATTTACTTCCCAACCTTGATCATCTTGTAATAATGTCACTGTAATGGCAATTAAATCTAAATCATTTACCTCCATTTACACTGGTTTACCTATCTTATTGTAGATGCTTCATACATTAAGAACATAAGAACTAAGAGCAGGAGTAGACAAGTTAGCCCCTTGAGCCTGCCCCGCCATTAAATACGATCATGACTGATCTCATCTCAGTCTCATCTCCACCTTCCTACCCACTCCCCATGACCCTTTGTCCCACTACTAATTACAAACCTATCTATCTCTTCCTTAAATTTGTTTAATCATAGAAATCATAGAAACCCTACAGTGCAGAAGAAGGCCATTCAGCCCATCGAGTCTGCACCGACCACAATCCCCCCCCACATACCCACCCTACTCCCACATATTTACCCACTAATCCCTCTAACCTCCGCATCTCAGGACTCTAAGGGGCAATTTTTTTTAACCTGGCCAATCAACCTAACCCGCACATCTTTGGACTGTGGGAGGAAACCGGAGCACCCGGAGGAAACCCACGCAGACACGAGGAGAATGTGCAAACTCCACACAGACAGTGACCCAAGCCGGGAATCGAACCCAGGTCCCTGGATGTTCTGGCATCCACTGCACTTTGGGATAGAGAATTCCACAGACCCATGACCCTTTGAATGAAGCAATTCTTCCTCATTTATGTCTTAAATCTGCCACCCCTTTTACAGACTCTGACTCTAGAATGCCCAACAGGGGGAAATAGCTGTTCTATGTCCACTCTATCAATCCCTTTTAGCATCTTATATAACAGTAGTGGGGAAGGTAAAGTTTATAAATGAAAGTATTATATTATTAAATGAAATACATGGAGATAAAAGGAGCGATCTTGAGCCCGTGTACACCGCCCATAAAAATGCCAACAGGGGGCTCAAGAGCTAGAAGTCGTAGATCTCGCTGGCAAGATCACGATCTCAGATCTTCCCATCCTCATGCTGTCAACATCATCAGGTTCATGCCCATAATGGGTGTGAACCTGCTTTACATGAATTTAAATAGGTTTCAATCTCATTAACCCGTTCCCTTGCCGTATATTGGTCCCCCCACAATATATTGACACTGCACTGACATGACGTCATGTGAACCTGTCATGGGGGTCTCTTCAGGGTATAAAGGTGAGTATAGCCCCCCGGGGGAAGGACATGGTCAGGCAGTGACCTGGCAATGACCCCTGGCACTGTTCCTTTACACACTTTGGCAATGCCAGGTTGGTACCATACCCATGCCAACCCAGTAGTACTAACCTGGCAGTGCCAACTTGTGCCATTGGTGGGCGGAGTGGGAGCCTCATGCTGGTGGTGGTGGGGGGGCAGGGGGGAAGGGGTGGGATTCTTTTAGATTTGGTTGTTTGTAGGCTGGGAGTGGACGGAAGAGCAGGGGATGCTGGCTCTGATCGGGGTGAGGATGGGAGCCCCATGAGACTTCTGTGGTGGGTCGGGGAGAGGTTTATTCCGATTCTGATTGAGACGCCCTTTTAAGATGGTGGCCTGATCTCATTGCAGCTGTGTTTGGCTGGCGGGTTGAGGCCCCACCCCCTGCAGACAGCGTGAAAAACAGCCCCTTGATTATTTTAGGCAGAGTGTCGAAAGATCTAGAAAGAAAAAAATCTGCTATCTAGAGAGAAACACTCCCATACTCTTGCCAGAAACATCATATTTTTGGTCAGATTCCCGCCAAAGAATCTTTAACTTCAATTTTTTAGTTCTGTTCCCTATGTTGTCGTTTATTCGCCAATGTACAATTTTGGTTAAACTCTCTGTCCTTTCCTGAGCCACTTTGTTTGTCTTTACCCACATTGCTTACTGTTCTGATGCCTTGACATTTCTCACTGGATTTCTAAACCCCCTTTCACCCCCTCACCATGTTGCCACGTTCAGTCCAATCATCCACCTTGCACTTCTTCTCCTCATTCACATAGACAGCAAGCGCCTCATATCTGTTGAAGAAAGTCAGGGGCTGAAGCTCCTCCGTCACTTCATGCTGGTTTCCCATAGCTGCCTGACTCGCATTCATACCCCCCTGTCCCTGACCACTGACCAACTTTCAGGTTCTGCCTAACTTAAGGTGTGTGACTGTCTTGTCGATCAAAATGTTTCGGTTACTCTTTCTCCACTCTTCCCCACCCTCCACCACCAGATGCCCCACAATGTCTGCACCTCAGACTCCAGATCAGCAACTCAGGGCCGAAGTTGCCTAAGCTGTATACACTTATGGCAGATATGGCAGATTTAGGGCGGCACGGTAGCACAGTGGGTGGCATTGTTGCCTTACAGCACCAGGGACCCATGTTTGATTCCTGGCTTGGGTCACTGTCTATGTGGAGTTTGCACATTCTCCCCGTGTCTGCGTGGGTTTCCTCCGGGTGTTACGGTTTTCACCCACAGTCCAAAGATGTGCAGGTCAAGTGGATTGGCATGCTAAATTGCCCCTTTGTGTCAAGGGGACTCGCTAGAGTAAATACATGGGGTTATGGGAATAGGGCCTGGATGGGATTGTGGTCGTTACAGACTTGATGAGCCGAATGGCCTCTTCTCCACTGTATGATTCTATGATTCTGTATGGTTGTCCAGGATTGTGGTGCATTCCACAGCTTCTCATGTGACGCAGTCACGGCACATCACCAACCCTGCCATTTTTGTCCAATGTTATTTAATTAGTCAATTCGGTAATTATTTACACAACTAAAGTAATAGGAAGTTGAACTCACCTAGCTTCAAGATAAAGGTAGAAAACTCACCAACTACTTGAGGCTGAAAGAAAGTAGAAAAAGGAGCACCTCTTGTCCCCCTTGCACAGAATTTCCACCTGAACCAAATTCCCACTCTGTCTACCTCTCAGTTCAGTGTACTCTCCTCTCCATGCATCCCCTTACTTTGTAAATTCTGGGCAATATTGCCATGTCTGTTTGGGGCACCCCGACAGCATTATAGGCCCAAATGGCGATGGATTAGTTGCTGTTGGGGCAGCTGTCCCTTTTAGATGATGGGAGCCTGCCTCTAAGAGCTGCTGGCCATTCGGAAGACCGGCAGCTCTTCAGACTCAGCAATGTCATCATGAGGGGTGACCACTGTGGCAGCTGCACACTGCTAAGAGGATGCAACGATGGATAGTGCCCTTGAAGCAAAGTGTGGAGTCATGTGCCACTGGAGAGAAGCAGGCAGATCCTGGCAAGGTGTATGTTGGGTTGGGGGTGGGGGGCAGTTTGCCCAGTGAGGGCAGATAGCTGTTGCCACGGAAGCAGCCATTGCCATCAGGGGACTCTCCATGGATCACAGAGTGATCAATTCAGAGCACCCCCCCCCCTCCCCCCCAGCCCTGCCCATGGTTTCACCTGGCAGTTTCCCCACATAATGGATTCCTCCTTGCCTCCAATCTGATAAAGTGGCAGTGGGAAGGGGTCCTTAATTGCCCACTTAAGTGGTACAGTTGGCATCTGGGGGGTGAAGAACCACCTTTCGCCTTCCCCATAACTGGTAGAATGTCATGGTGACGGGAAGGCAATAACACTTTACCTCCACCATCCCTCTTGCCCCCATCACCTTCCCTTGCCATTTTATAGCCCACTCACCTCCAGGCTAGGAGAGAAGAGAAAAACAGAGTTAACATCTCAGGTCGATGACCTTTCATTCGAACTCCTGATGGAAAGTCATTGACCTGAAACATTAACCGTTTCTCTCTCCACAGTTGCTGCCTGATCTGCCAAGCATTTCCAGCATTTTCCAATTTTATTTCAGCATTCCAGAATCTGCAGTATTTTCTTTTGGTCTGCTTTATGAGTCCCAGGTTCAAATTAAAAACTACTGGGCAAATTTATTGAGCAATGAACAGATAAAATACTACTATTCAGTACAGGAAGTATTTTTATTGTAATTGCAAACGTCTACTAATCTTGAAATGTCAAAAACAACATCCTCAGCAGGTGATGGATCTTCAAAATAGAGTCCCTTTTCTTCTTTCATGTACGTTTATTGCCATAGAGACCTCTGGCTTGGCTTATACTCCTGCAAATTTCAGATTAACGAGTGACCCGAGGACAGGGAGCCATATATAATCCTGCAACACTGCCTATAGAGCTGTCTGTCAAAGTCCAAAAAGGATCATGACCTTGTTTTCCTGACTCAAATCTTCAATACAGGCAACAACTGTCAATCAAACCTATTTGTTTAAAGAGATTCCCAAGGTGTCAATCACTTAGGAAGTTTGAATTGAATAGAATGACTAGACCCATTGATCGCTTCAAAACACTCAATGATCTGTGAGACGGGTCCCCATCCAAGGACAATTGTAGCAATCAGCCTAGGTTATCAAAGCCTGGTCTGAGACATGTATAATCAGCCAGACTGAAAGGTATGTTCTTTGCAGCTTGAAAATTCAGTTACTAGTATCTGCCTTAAGGCTGTGCACATTGTGACGAGCAAGAAATAATCCAAACTGTAAAAATGCTCGATTTTTACCTCACCCATTAAAAGAGGATAAATTTGGGTAACAATTTAAAATATTTTCAGCCTTTCAGCGCCTGATGGTTATATTCAGAACATAAGAAGGCAGGAGAAGTCATTCAGACAATATAGCTTACTTCATTTTTATGTCTGTGTCAAGGACCAGTTTGGATAATTTCTCGTTTCCTTCTTGTTATAGTAGCTAGATCCAATACACAATGTTGAGTTATCTTTGGAATGTGTCAACGTTTTACATACTCACTAAAGTCTATCTCAAAACTCAATATCTTGCAGTGAGGGAGTATGGAGCTCTTACACGATACACAGCGCATTATCAGCTAATTGCTGGGCATGAACTATTTCAGAGGAGAGCTTTAGACTAGACCATTGAACCCCAACACTGCAACAATCTGGTCAGTTTTCTCATCAGAGTGAGATTAAAACCTGCTTCTGTCCATTTAGATGTAGTAATTGTTTTCATTTGTTTTCAATACGTAGAAATGCTGCCAAAACTGATTTATTGTATATTCCTAGTTGGCCTGAAAAGGTAACATTGAGCTTTTTTCTATGACAATTTGGAATCCTTGGATTGAGAGTGCTTGAATAATGGTGTTCGGTAGGGAAATTCAGGATTGTGATCCAGCAATGATGCATGAATGATAATCAGAATGCTGTCCTTGAGGTGAAGGTGTTTCCATATGTTATTCCTGTTCTTCTTCTTGGTAGTATGTAATAGTCTCCATTAACACCATTACTGCCCTGGCTGCTCCCTGACTCTGTTTCCTTACTATCTTCAATCACTACTCCATTCCTTTTGGCTCCCCCCTACTTGAATGGCGTCCTTCACCATGGTGCCATACAAACCTGAAGGAATATGGTGGACAGCTAGTTTAGCCATTTACTGCCAGTTCTGACTGGGCCAATCGGGTCCTGTTCTCATCTGCAAAAACTGCTCACTGCTTCAGGATTATTCTGAAATGCAAACATCGAGTAGGTTTTGAATCCCAAACTCCATTGATCCCACAACATAAACTCACGGTGAAGAAATAAACAGCGCTGGAGCTGATAGAGTTAAACTTTTCTCAACCATCCTTGTGCCAATGTTGTTGTACAATCATTGCTTTGGTGTATATTTTATGTACTTGATTTATCTCTGAGCAATGCTGAGATAACACAATTTCTTAACTGTGCAACAAGTTTACTTACAAGAATTTTAAAATATCACTGCATTACAACATATTTGCATCATACTTAACCCAACTCTAGCCCCCTAGTAGCTTCTATGGTGTCTGTTTACTTTAGCTGAGCCCACACCCAGGCTCATCCAATCAAGCATAATGATCCCAGACTCCATAATCAAGCACAGAACAATTAAACCATTGAACACGACATTTTCTAACTTGGAACTATATGGCTGTTCCTTCACTGTCACTGGCTTAAAAACCTGGAACTCTCTGCACTGTGGGTGTATGTTTACAATATGGACTTCAGAGGTTCAAGAAGTCAGCTCAGGCCCACCTTCACAAGTCAATTTGTGATGAACAACAAATGCTGGTTTTGCCAATGATGCTCATGAAAGAATAATAAAGCCTTCTGAGTTTTTTGGACTCCTTTATTTCTGGCCTCTTGTGCACCCCTGATTATAATTGCTCGACCATCGGTGACGGCGCTTTCAGCTGCCTTGACCTGTAGCTCTGGAATTCCCTCCCAATATCTTTCTACCTCACTCCTCCGCTTTTAGACATTTTTGATTTGATTTGCTTTATTATTGTCACATGAATTAGTATGCAGTGAAAAGTATTGTTTCTTATGCGCTATACAGACAAAGCATACCATACATAAACAGGGAAAGGAGAGAGTGCAGAATGTAGTGTTACAGTCATAACTAGGGTGTAGAGAAAGATCAACTTAATGCGAGGTAGGTCCATTCAAAAGTCTGATGACAGCAGGAAAGAAGCTGTTCTTGAGTCGATTGGCATGTGTCCTCAGACTTTTGTGTCTTTCTCCCGATGGAAGAAGGTGGAAGAGAGTATGTTCGGGGTGCGTGGGGTCCTTGAACATGCTGGCTGTTTTTCCAAGACAATTTTAAAACCTACCTCTTTTCTCCCTAGTATCCCTTACATAGTTCAGTGTCATTTTTTAATATAATGCCTCGAGATGTTTTATTACATTAAAGACATTTTATAAACATTAGTTGATGTTGTATAGGTTGTGGGTCAAGGACATGCTGTTGAAATAAATTTGGTGAATTGCTACAATGCATGGCATTGAAAGTATGTATTATAAGGACGGTATGCTGGTGCTGGACTTAGTGGATATTGTGAATGGTGGCAACAGTACTGATCAAACAGACTGCTCTGTCCTGAATGACTGAGGAACAGTTGCTGGAATTTTACTGCCTCGCCCGTCCGAGGCTCGTAAGATCCTGCCTGAGGCCAACAGAGAATGCCATTCTGCGAGCCTCTGCGGTAAAATTCCGGCCAGTTGGCTGAATCTTGCCTTTTGGACCCACATGCAGCAGGAAATAGTGCAGCAATCAAGAACGTGAAAGCTCATGGAATTGATTTTGCCATGTTTCCTTAACTCTGCCATGGCATAAAAATCCTGCTTCTTGGTTTCCTGAGCAATGAGATGGGCTGCCAAGATCACAACCCACATCAGGCCTCAGTATTTAATGGGACTGTGGCAAGAGACAGAATGGTTCTGGTTGTACAATTGTCAGGCATACCTACACTGATCGGAAAGGCTGATCCAAATGAATCTCTGAAGACCATGTTGCAGGTTATAAGAGCCAGCAGGGAAATATTGTTCCCTACAGACAGGAGGAAGAAGCCAGCCTCTGATATCAATCTGATGCGGCTGAAGGAGTGGTGGGAGGAGTGTGCTCCCTCGCTCATGGATGCACTGCTGTATCATGAGGGCAAGAGGATGCTCGTCATGTCTCGTTAAAATGCCAATCCCCTAGCTCGACTTCCACAGTCTTCCCTGGTACAGTGTTCTTCAGATCAATGCCCATAGTAGGTGCATCCATTCCTGACTCTCAAGACCCCTCCTCAGATCTAAACAGCCACCACTGACATTTATCCTCATCATATTGCCATCTCACACCCTCTCTCACAAACGTCCTTCCATCCTCGCAAAACATTCCATATTTCACATTCATCTCTCTCTCTCTCTTCTCCCCTTGCATCAGCAGAGATGGCAGAATCACAGAATCCCTACGGTACAGGAGGAGGCCATTCGGCCCATTAAGTCTGCACCAACCACAATCCCACCCAGGCCCTATTCCCATAATCCCACATATTTACTCTGCTAATCCACCTGACACTAGGGTCAATTTAGCACAGCCAATCAACCTAATCTGTACATCTTTGGACTGTGGGAGGAAACCGGAGCACCCGGAGGAAACCCGCGCAGACATGGGGAGAACGTGCAAAATCCACACAAACAGTGACCCGAGGCCGGAATTGAACCCGGATCCCTGGCGCTGTGAGGCAGCAGTGCTAACCATTGTGCCACCATGCCACCCCAATATCAGAGCGAAGCAGAGAACTGGCCCTCCAGTCATCAGCAGATGATTGCTGCAGAAGAGGATGCAGTGGAGATCAGTACAGTGTCTGAATGCAGGTCCATTAGAGATGGAGAAATGGAGGTCTCCCAGATACCTGGTGACAGAATTAGCCATCACACAGCAACATGACACATGACATTCACTCATGTTGACTCGATGTCAGCAAACAATACAATATAATCATCTGCACAAGGATGACTTTGAACCTTTTCACCTTGTCAGTTCTAATTTCCATCTTTCATTTTGCACGGATCCTTCACGAGTCACGCAGGTGTTGGTGCAAGAGGAGGATGAAAACTCCTCAGAGATCAGGCAGTCTGCTGAAGGAGCATCACGTGATTCAATGCACCCTCCACCAGCTCAGATATGCACACCTCAATTGGGCCTCCAAGATAGGTAGTTGGGTGGTCGTATGATGAACCACACATCATGAGTGAGCAGAATGTAGAGATAGAGGCAGCAATGGAAAGTCCCTACCAGATGGAGAAGGACCTTCCAAGCTCTGCTCAGCTGGTTGCAGGTGCTGAGTCTTGGGGGGGCCTCAACGAGGAAGCCTATCACTAGCAGAAAATGTGTCAATTCCTGGCAGCATTTCCAGGGACATTGTGCAATATTGGAGGGAAACTGGAGGAGTTTGTTTCTAGCACAAGTGCCAGTATTTTTCAGGCCTTTGCACTGATGCCCACTCCACTTCTGTGGAAAGAGTGACCATCTGCATGAAGCATCAAATGCAGCAGGAAACTAAGTGCATTCTGGCCTTGATGACACTCAATCTGTCACTTTAAATCAGATAGAGGAAACCTTCGCCTTGGCTATTCAGTATCGCACTCAAGTGCAGCAAAGAGCTTTCCAGTTTTTAGCTAGTAGGGAAATGCAAGTGCATCCTGAAAGGGAAGAGGGAGAAAGGGCACACGGAAGTGGAAATTCTTTTCAAGACTTTCCCACATCTCCCATGTCAGTGCCATATGTGCTGTGTCCTGTCCCGATGACTGCACAGATCTATGTGATGATGTGAAGATGCCGGCGTTGGACTGGGGTAAACACAGTAAGAAGTTTAACAACACCAGGTTAAAGACTTTAACCTGGTGTTGTTAAACTTCTTACTACAGATCTATGTGGGCAGTCTTTGACAGGCCCAATGTGCTCCAAAACCCGGAGGACTCTGGACACAAGCATCTTGGCAGGAATAAGCAGTCTTGCCTCTACTGAAACCAAGAGCATCACATAGAAGTAATAGGAAAGGGAAAAGAAATCCTTTGTAGTTTCACGAGAGGAATTGGAGTTTAAGAATGCTGCAATGCCACTTTCATTGTCAATGGTCATGTACCATGAACTTTATTTCAATCTCTACTGCCCAGTCTTCATCATTGTAGTCTCCTGTCCAAAAAGAGACCATCAGCCTTAAGGAAAATAATATGATGATAGAAGATGAACAATGAGTTACTGACTGGTGCTTAAACAATACTTCTGCTGGGGGGGGTCTGCTGGGGGTTCTGCCTGCGTGGGGAGTGGGGAGGATCATTACTGCTGGGGGGGGATCTGCCGGGTGGGGTTCTGCCTGCAGGGGGAGTGGGGGGAATCGTCATTGCTGGGGTGGTCTGGAGATTGGGGCAGGCCAGGCCGGGCCGGGGGTTTGGGGGCTGGCCTGCGAATGGACCGGGAGCCACGATCGGGATGTTGGGGGAGTTGGGGGGGGCACAGCACTGCGAGGGTCCCGGAGCAAATCAGAGGCTGACACTTTGGGGCTACTGCGCATGCACAGACACCTGCTGATTGCAACCTCTCCAGTGTGAATCGGCCCTGCCCCCTGAAATCCAATGATATTCAAGCTGGTAGCCTCTGCAGTGCACAAAGTGTGGAAGATTCTAGTCTAAACTCCGGCATGAATTACTCCAGTTTTCCCACAAATTCGACACTTGGAATTTTTTTGGGAGAATCGCCCTCAAAGTTTTTGTGTCTATCTATTAACTGGAGCAAGAGTCTCAGTTAACAGACAGCCATCAGTGTGAAGCAAGGGCTCACCACCAACCTTTCATCAGGCAGCCTAGGACAAGGGCTAAGACCTGGACCAGCTCATAAAGGGTGGTGCCTTCCAAAACCATCATTAAAACCTATCACTGGCTTTTCTCTTGTCACTAATGTTATTTAATTAGATTTAAGCCTGTTATTCACAGGTAACTGTATCTGTTCAGGAATTTCAAAACCATGCAAATGAGAAGAACAAGTTATTTACACATTTGAACATTCTAATACTCACATGTAATGAACTAAAATAATTCTTCTTAATTATAGGATTGAGTCCATAATAGAGTGGGTTATATATGGTCTATGGAACAAAATGATCTGATGATCTGAGTAACCTGTTTTTATTTTATGCTTTCCTGTGAGCTAAACAATGTAGATTTTAGTAAAACAATACCCTGCCTCCAGAATATTAATCCATGCTGTGCGCAAGTTAAAGAAAGGAGTAAAAATAGTTGTTAGTCTAAAGCCCATTGGATACACAATTGGCTAGTGGATGGAAAACTGAGAGTAATGGTGAATGGATACTTTTCAGACTGGAGGAAGAATACAATGGTGTCCCCCAGGGGTCAGTATGAGGATTGCTGTTGTGTTTGATATAGTCTGGACTTCACTATACAGAGCATAATTTCAAATGTTGCAGAAGATACAAAACTCTGAAATATGTTAAACAATGAAGAGGATAGTAACACAATCAAGGAAGACAGACAAATTTAATCAAAGACATAGTTAGGTGGCAGGTGTAACTTAATGTAGACAAATATGAATGGATACATTTTGGTGGGAAAATTAGAAGAAGCAATATAAACTAAATTGTATCATGTAAATTGGGTCCAAGAACTCCAAGATCTTGTGCAAGTATCTAAGTTCAGAAGGATGGTGAAAAAAGCAAATGGGATCCTTGGCTTTATTGACAAGGTATAGAGCACAAAAGTAAGGAGTTGGAGTGGCTCAGTGTATCTGAAGCTGGAAGGTCCCAGGTTCAAGTCCCACTTCAAGACTTGTTGACTATGAAGGAACCCTGCACTGGCGCAGGTAAGTTTGTTTGTATTGGTGCCAGTCTACAACTTGGTTATATGGGGAGGGTTAGTGACAGAAAGGACATTCAGCTGTGAAACCACCCACCAAATCCAAAAATTATTGTGGTGACCCCATGTAACATGGTAAAAGTCAAAAGAGGAACCAAAAAGTCCTAAAGCAAAGAAGCTATACTAAACCTTCATAAAATACTGGTTAAGCCCTAACTGGTGTATTGTGTTCAATTCTGGGCATCATACTTTAAGAAAGATGTCAAGGTTTTGAGGAGTGTACCAAAGAGATTTACTAGGATGAAATTTGGAAATGAGGGACTTCAGTCATATGGAGACCAGGGAAGCTGGAGTTGTGCTCTTTAGAGTGGAGTTTGCATATTCTCCCCATGTCTGCAGTGTTTCCTCTGGGTGCTCCGATTTCTTCCCACAGTCCAAAGATGTGCGGGTTAGGTGGATTGGTCATGCTAAATTGCCTCTTAGTGTCAGGGGGACTAACTAGGGTAAATGCATGAGGTTATGGGGATAGGGCCTGGGTGGGATTGTGGTCGATGCAGACTCGATTGGCCAAATGGCTTCCTTCAGCATTGTAGAATTCTATGATTCTATTCTATGATTCTAGAACAGAGAAAGTTAAAAAGAGATTTGAGAGAGACATTCAAAATCTGGAATGGATTTGATAGAGTATATAAGGAGAAATTGTTTACAGTTTCAGCAGGATCAGGAACCAGGGACACAGATTTAAGGTGACTGCCAAAAGAAAAGGAAGCATTGTAAGGAAATGTGTTGTGTGCATCACAGATTTTTAAGGTCTGGCATTCACTGCCTGAAAACTCTGTGGAAGGAGATTCAATAGTAACTAACATAAGATAATTGGATAAGTGTTAGAAGGTAAAAAATTCCAGGTCTATGGGGAAATAGTGGGCATGTGGGACCAGTTAAATAACTCTGGGTGGTGGAGGGACAGGAGGATGAAGAGTAGGGGGACGGAGGAACCAACCCAGCAGAATCCCTTCCCAGCTAGGTTGTTTCTGATTGGCTCCTCAAACTGGGGTACCAGTGAATGCAACACCAATTCTCTATATAACGCCAATTCCCTATGCAACACCAGTTCCACAGCTTACCTTTCCCGTGTTTCTGACTATCCCAGTGTTCTTTTGCCCACGATGCTGAAATAACTGTGGGGGTTGGTTGAGCTTAGTTGGCTGGACAGCTGGTTCATGATGCAGAGAGACGCCAACAGTGCGGGTTCAAACTGTACTGGCTGAGGCTATTCATGAAGGCCCTGCCTTCTCAACCTTGCCCCTTGTCTGATCCTCAGCTTAAATCACCACCAGTCAGCTCTCTCCCTCAAAGGGGAGAGCAGCCTATCGTCATCTGGGACGATGGCGATTTTACCTTGACTGTAAAGGAAGGGAGTTCTAGAGTTTTGACCCAGTAACAGCGAAACAATGGCGATATAGTTCCGAGATCATTATCTTGGAGCTTTATCATGGAGCATCAATTTTTTTAAAATATATAAATTTAGTCAAGTAGCTTTTCAAAAGGTGTGTAAAAATACAAAAATTAGAAGATTGAATTCTGCCAACTTTGTGAGATTCAACCTCAACATGACTTGCAGCATGCAGTTAAAATGAGAACATTAAGACTAAGAAAGGAAAACAGGCATAACTTTTTCATTCAGTGACATATTGAGACGTTGAATAAGTTCTCAATTAAACTGACTGAAATTATCACTATAAATAAGGGATTAAGAGGTTTCAAGGTAAACTGCACAAATTAAACACTGGGTGTGTGATGGAAGCCAGGCACTAAAATCAGCATGCCCACGCAATTCATTAGCTCTACTGGGAAGAAAATCATGTAGGACATTCTGACCCCAAATTCTGATATGCTCTCCTGTCATCTGAACCTCTGCACACGGATGCTAATTCATAAAACCTACTCCATGGTGAGAAAATGGATGGATGGCAATGATCTATGAAAAAGGAAGCGCTTGTTCGGCCTAGGGCCTTTTCATGTTCTCAAAAAAATCTATGTCAGCATTCGTTCTGTAGTCTCAGTACTATCTTAAGCACTGATTTATTGATTGATTAGTTGACATGATATTACCCAGCGGGTTAATGATTTTGAAGTATTGAATGATTAATCTAGCATTGCCCTATTGAATTAAGCAGAATTATGTAGAATTTACAGCATAGAAACTGTCCATTCGACACAACTGGTTTGTCCCAGTGTTTGAAGTCCACACAAGCATCCTCTCTCTCTTTAATTACCTCTTCCACCCTGGCCCACCATCCCTTCATTCCCTTGTCCCTCATGTACGCATTAAGCCTCCCTTAACTACGTCATTGCTGTCTGATTTGACATCCACATAGCAGAAGATTTCATTTTCTTATCATTCTGTGCAAAGAAATTCTTTATTTTATCTCTTTGTGCCTAATGTATATTCATGCCTGCATTGTCCTGTGAGCATCCACAAGTGGAAATAGTTCCTTCACATCCGTACTATTGGACTCGTTCATAAATTCTAAAAACATTGCTAGGTTTCCCCTTACTCTTCTGTTTTCCAGACAAAGGAGTCCCAGCCTGCTCAATCTTTTCTGATAGTTATATCTTCTCACTTGTGGTAATATCCTCATCAATCTTTTCTGCACATTTTTGTAATATGGAGACCAGAGCTGCACATAATAAGTTGAGTGGTCTAATCAAGATTCTATATAACTATAACATTACCTCCCTGCTTTTGTACTCAATTCCCCCAGCGTTGAACCCAGCACTTTGTTTGAACTCTTCATTACCTTATCAATTTGTGTTTCTGCTTTTAGCAATTTATGTATCTATATACTCAGATCTTTTTGTTCCTCTACTCCATATAGCTTTTACCTTTGAATAAATTACCTACTTATTCTTTCTATCAAAATGAACCATATCATACTTTGTGACTTTGAGTTTTATTTCCCATTTATCTGTCCACTCTACAAGCATGTTTATCTTTTGTTTTATTTTGGTGCAGTCATTTCTATTATGATGACATGATTGGCTATGAACCCCAGTTTGATATTGTCTTCAGATTTTGACACAATGGGCTCAGAAACCTGCCTCTGGTGCCAAACTGATTCAAAATAAGATTTTCACATGGGCAAGCTATTATTATGTATGGAGATGAGTTCCCTGTCCAATTAGAGCCAGTGGGGACAGGAAGAGAGACAGGTCAGATGAAGAGTGTCATTTAGACACCACAAGGTAGCCGTCACTGGGGCTCCTAGTTGTCCTAAGGAAGCTGTCTGCTGATTATGGCAATACCGTCCACAACACCAGAAGGAAGTGAGGTGCCACAGGAGCACTGGAGGCCTGGCACACAGGGCAGGTCTGCCCCTTGCTTCATTGACACTGACGTGGACCTAAGGCTTGTGAGAGAGGAGAGAGGTTGGAGGGGACCACCTTGCCATGCAGCAGGGGCACCTCTCGGTTCAGGGTCATCTTCCTCTGCCTCCTCTTCCTCCTCTTTCACCTCCTGGTCCTCCCTGGAGAGCCATCATATACAGAGTGCAGCAGACATATGAACATTACAAATTAGGAGCAGGAGTAGGTCACTCCACTTCAAGCTCTCTCCACCATTCAATAAGATCATGGCTGATCTGACTGTAACCTCAACCCTACATTCCTGCCTACCCACGATAACCTTTCACCCCATTGTTAATCAAGAATCTAGCTAGCTCAGCCATAAAAACTTTCAAAAACTGCTTCCACTGCCTTTTGAGGAAGAGAATTCCAAAGACTCATGACTCTCTGAGGGAAAAACATTCTCCTCATCTCTGTCTTAACAAGGCGACTCTTTATTTTTAAACAGTAGTCCCTAATTCTAGGTTCTCTGACAAGAGGCAACATCCTTTCCACACCCACCCTGTCTAGACTCTTCAGGATTTTAATGTTTCAAGTTGCCTCCTACTCTTCTAAACTCCAATGAATACAAGCCTAATTGGTCCAAACTTTTCTCATAAAACAACCCTCCCACCCCAGTTATTAGTCTAGTAAATGACCCTCATAATGTGGGACCAAGACCCTTCCAGGAGGGAATTGTAAGCCATCACCAGTTCAGGCACTGTTTCTTCAGGAGCCCAGTGTCTGTTCAACAGTTCTCCTGCTCAAAAGATGGCAGTGTTTGTATTCCCCCTTGGCCTCTGGAGATCGAGTCGAAGATCTGAAGTAGTCATGTCTTCATACTCATATCCTCTAGGATCCATCCACAAACTTTGAGGGTTGGAGTGAAGATCTGAGGTAGTCAGGACTGGCAGAGGATGATGGAATCATGACAGCTTCCAGCAAAGTGAATGCACACATGCAAAAAGTTCTCGTTGTTGATGCAAACCAGTTGAATGTTGATGGAATGGAAGCTCTTCTTCTTGATAAATCTGAATAGGTGGTCACTGGGTGCCCTGATGGCCACATGGGTATAACTGATGATGCTTTGCAACTGGAGGAATCCAGCACTGGTGGCGATACCCACTGTCTTCTGTACTTATGAGGTCATACCTACTGTGAAATGAATGCACTGTCTCTCCCTGGCAAAGAGGATACAGTGATGTGCTTCCACTTGCCAGATAGGGGGGCAAAAAAGGAAGGGGAAAGCCTTCCAGAAATAAGAAGGGTTCCACTTGAGTTGCATGGCATGTAGCAACTTGCAATGGTGGCATCACTCTCAGATTTGGGCCCAGTGGTTATGAGGGGCAACCTCCACAGAAAAAGTACAGCCCTTGGCATGAGGAGGGTAGCAGAGAGGGATGAGGGACAGGAAAGTCACGGAGACCATACTCACAATCAGGCGTTTCACTCCTTTTGCCCGGATGAAGATCACTGAAACTTTTCTGACACTTGTCCCATTTCCTCTTCACCACATTTTGTCTGCTTACGATCTCAAACACCTCTAGCCATACCTGCTTTGTTTGGCCAGTAGATCTTCTTCTACCATCCTCTGGAAGGAGGATCTCCTTTCTCTCACACCTTGCCTCAAGGGGGACCATCAGGTCAGCATCTGTGAAGTGTGGGGCAGCCTTGCTATAGGCAACAGCCTGCTGCCTCTCTTCTGAGGTCCCTGTGCTTACATCCTTGAAGTTAAACAGCAACCACAGTAATGGCTTTGGTGCCTATTTGAATTGTGCCCTCGATCATTCTGCCTCCAATTCACCACGAATGGTCATCAAATGGCCACCTAACTGGTCCTCCAGCCAATCAGCGGGCAGTGCCAAAATTGGAGATTATTACTGTTTTTCTGGATCGGGATCCAGAAATGGTCCTGGCACCTGTTTCCTGACCCTGGAAGGAAAGTCAGGTCCCCATCTTGATAGTTCTCTTGAATCTTTTATGTGACGCCTTACTGAGCGCCTTCTGAAAGTCAATGCATTCCTCATCCATAACAGTGCCCTTGCCTCCTCTTTCTGTTCTATTTTTAACAAATTCAATAAGATTAGTTAAACTTATTTACAAAAGAATTCGTGCATTTTTATTATATTCTCTATTCATAGAGATATCTCAAGAGACTTCAAAGTCTGAAATCTTTATCTGATCTTTTAGTAAAGATTCCAGTATCTTTCCTATCACCAACATGAACAGGTCTATATCCCCTGGATTTGTTTTGTGAATAAAGGAATACTTTTATTGTCTGCCACTTCTCTGGCACTTTTCCTTTTTCAGTTTAATTATTAAATATAGATCTTTCTTTACTCATTCGTGGGACATGGGTGTTGCTGGTTGGTCAGCATTTATTGCCCATCCCTAGTTTCCCAAAGGCAGTTGAGAATCAACCACATTGCTGTGGCACTGGATTCACATGTAGGCCAGATCAGGTAAAGACAGCTGATTTCCTTCCTTAAAGGATATTCATGAACCAGATGATTTGACAATCGACAATGGTTTCATGGTCATCAGTAGATTCTTAATTTCAGATTTTTTAAATTGAATTCGAATTCCACCATTTGCTGTGGTGAGATTCGAACCCAGGGCCCCAGAACATTAGTTGAGTTTCTGAATTAATAGACCAGTGATAATACCACTAGGTCATCACCTCCCCTTCGATACTAGTGTCTAATGTCTTTGAGTATTCCTGGGATGCAATCCATCTGAACCTGCAGTCTTGTTCTCCTTAAGTTTGGCTGGTTAGTTATCTCCTTACTGTCTCCCTTAACCATTATAATATCTTCTTGATGTCTATATTGGTCATTTCTTCACGTTAGCCACTTCTGTAAAAAATAAGGCAAAATATCCCTACAATTTCAGTCTCCCAGAAGCATTGCCTTCCACATCCTTCAGTGACTGTACAACTATCTTAACACTCTTTTTGTTACTCATGTACCTGAGGAATACTATGTTTTATATATTGTTTCATTTCATATTTCTGCTTTGCTTTCCCAATTCCTATTGCTTTTCTGATCTGACCTGACATAACTCCTCCATGCTCAACATTACTCTGGTCTGCTCCAGATGTTTGTACTCAGTTTCTCTGCTTGTGCTTTAGTTTTGAAAGATCATCCTCAGTTAATCCAGCTGCCCAAATTGAGTTATATCCCATTAGTCATACGTCAGTCTTCCACAAATAGTGTTTGTGGTACACGTGTTTGATTAATTGCCAGATCTTTTATTTGTTCAGTTTAGTTTAGTTGTTAGTGTCACCAGTATGCTTATACTAACACTGCAATGAAGTTACTGTGAAAATCCCCTAGTCGCTACACTCCAGCACCTGTTCAGGTACACTGAGGGAGAATTTAGCATGGCCAATGCACCTAACTAGCACGTCTTTCGGACTGTGAGAGGAAACTGGAGCACCCGGAGGAACCCCATGTAGACACAAGGAGAACATGCAGACTCCGCATAGACAGTGACCCAAGCCAGGAATTGAGCCCGAGTCCCTGGCACTGTGAGGCAGCAGTGCTAACCACTGCGTCGCCCGGTGGTAGTGGGCAAAAGATAATTCCCATAACATAATGAGGTTTTGATTTACTTTTCTCTTTTTTCTCTAAAACTGACTACTCCAGTCAGAGTGCACCTTCCCTTTAAGAGATTCAGGCTGACTTTAAGTAGTACAGGCTAGCTTTAAATGATGTTAGTCTCTCACAATTGTGCACTTACTCTGTGCTGCCATTTAACAGTACGCTTAGCATTGACTGCACTTAACAATCATATAAACTAGTAGGTACTGGAGTGCAAACTTTGCATGCTTAAGTTTACTTATTAGTGTCACAATTAGGCTTACATTATCGCTGCAATGAAATTACTGTGAAAATCCCCCTCGTCGCCACATTGCAGTGCTTGTTCGGGTACACTGAGAGAGAGTTTAGCATGGCCAATGCACCTCACCAGCACGTTTTTCGGAGGTTGTCCTATCAGGAGAAATGGAGCAGAATGGATCTTTCTGGAGTAGAGAAGAATGAGAGGTGACCTCATTGAAACTTGTAAGATTCTGGGAGGGACTTAACAGGGTAGGTGCAGGAGGTATTCTCCTGTCCAGAGAGTCTAGAACGAGGGAGTATTGTCTCAGGATGAGGAGTTTGAAAATAGTTTGGAATTCTCTACCCCAGAGAGCTGTGGATGCTCAGTCATTGAGTATATTCAAGGCAGAGATCAATAGACATTTGGACTCTGAGCGAATCAATGGCTATGGGGATCAGACAGGAAAGTGCAATTGAGGTTAAAGATCAGCCATGATCTTACTGACTGGCAGAGGAGGCTCGAGGTGTTGGGGCCTACACCAGCTCCTATCTTTTTTTGTTTCTTACTTACCTGTGTTCTTACCAATTTGTTATTAAATGCCTAATGTTCAGCATTTATGCATGGAGTTCCACTCAAGTAAAAAATTAGAAATAGAATTTCACAACATTTTTTCTCTCTGTCTTGTACAATGCAGGAAGGTTGTGTTTATGAATTGAAGCTGATTATTTATGTTAAGAATGTACCCGTTTAAACACAGTATTGTTTCAAAAGTGAACATTTGGCTAACCTATAGTTTTGACTGCAATCAAGCTTTTCAACATTCAAAACATTATTGCCACCTTGCTAATCAAACTTTTACACTAATTTGTGCTCTTCCAGCTCATCAACATATGACCTGACATATAATTACTAGCCTTGTAAGGGTTATAGTTTTTTTAAAAAGAAATCACTCTCAGGGGTGGCCATAATGTAAGGCTGACACTGAGGGAACACCAGAAGGCCCTCAGTTTCCATAGCAACTGTAACAGTTATAAAGCCCGAATCCAGTAAAACTAAAAATATCTAGATTTTCAAACCGAGCTAGAAGGAGGTCATGATTGCTGTTGTGCTACCTGCATTTATCATTAATGGTCTGATTGCACCTTGTGATAAATGTATTACGGCTGTGATTAAAAGCCTCGTCAGTTCCAGAAGCAACACTGATTTAAGCCACTACGGGTTATAGGAACATTCCAAATACCTGGCACTAAGAACCTACCACTTTTCAACAAAATGTACAGTTACATTTCATTTGAAGCTATCGTCAAAATAATAAGACACTTCTTTTTTTTAAACTGTATTGGAAGACCGTGTGTTTTGCCTTTATTTCTCATCTCTCATATTTGATGTCCGAGGAGAGAAGAAGTGGACAAACCAGTCTCAAAGCTCTTTACCTATTCTGCTCTTCAGTTAACTGCATGAGAGTAACCTCGGGGTGACCCACTTGGTGATTAACCCTCCCTAATGGTGAAAGGTACTAGCCTCAGCTTAGCATCTGCCCTCAAATAAATAAGTGAGATTAGGAGCTCAAATTGAGATTAGACAAGAGTACCACCTCGCTCTAATGTTGTTCAGTCTAGTGCAGTATTTTATAAAAGCTTCTTCTCTGACCTTGCTTTAGCGTTCCAGATTCTACAATTTGAATGTGTTTTCAGAACATAAATTATGAACCTGGCTAAACATATAGAAAGTACCGAAGTCAGATACTAAATGCCTTTTCTTAATCCCACTTTGGAATCTAACCTCTGCTACTCACGCGCAATCATGTTGCTATGAGTTATTGAGTCGTCTTTAATTGCACAATAAAAATCATATTCAACAAAACTCTCTGACTGCAAAATTGGACAGGGGCTGAAAACAGGCATGGGGATCACAATGCAAGACTACCATGAGACTATTGCACTTCCGATTCAGGCAGTGTTTGCAGTTGCACAGTGGTT
This sequence comes from Mustelus asterias, assembly GCF_964213995.1. Classification (NCBI taxonomy): domain Eukaryota; kingdom Metazoa; phylum Chordata; class Chondrichthyes; order Carcharhiniformes; family Triakidae; genus Mustelus; species Mustelus asterias. Next base: position 36,890,520 of record NC_135815.1, on the reverse strand, counting down.
AGCACTGCTGCCTCATAGCGCCAGGTACCCGAGTTTGATTCCTGGCTTGGGTCACTGTCTGTGTGGAGTTTGCACACTCTCCCCATGTCTGTGTGGGTTTCCTCCGGGTGCTGTGGTTTCCTCCCACCGTCCAAATGACGTGCTAGTCAGGTGCATTGGCCATGCTGAATTCTCCCTCAGTGTACCCGAACAGGTGCTGGACTGTGGGGACTAGGGGATTTTCACAGTAACTTCATTGCAGTGTTAATGTAAGCCTACTTGTGACACTAATAAATGAAGCTAAGCATGCAAATTTTATACTACAGTACCTACTAGTTTATATGATTGTTAAGTGCAGCCAATGCTAAGGGTACTGTTAAGTGGCAGCACAAAGTGGGTGCGCAAATGTGAGAGGCTAACATCACTTAAAGCTCGCCTGTACTAAAAGTCAGTCTGAGTCTCTTGAAGGGGAGGTGCACTCTGACTGGAGTAGTCAGTGGAGTAGGTCGCCGTGACTGATCCTGAACTGGAAAAGTGATAAAAATGGCACAACATGGCAGATAGTCGGCTCCAAAATTTTCCAAATGCCCTGGAAACCTTAATGCAAGGAAAGGAGGAGAGATGTGTTCTGTTCATAGTGGGTTAGGAGGACCTCCAGACAAACTTTGAGTAGACAGTGCAACTAGATAGCCATGATAGTCAATGCCAGGAATCTTGCCCCGAGGACCTGGGGTGCTAAATGCTGCATGCAGCATTATAAAAGTTCAGTGACCTATCACATACACCAACTAACCTCAGACACTGCTGAATGCACCACACCTCCAGAACTCACCAACCATCTTAGCCTATCAATCACAGCTCATACCAAACAGCACTCCAGCTCACTTTCGCACTGCTGCAAGCCTCACATCAACATTTCACATCATGCACAAACTTCTAACCATTCACCTTGACAGCTGTATCACCCATATTGTCCTCCGCCAGTGGACTTGCAGGAGAGGGATTCGTAAAATTCCCCGGGTGGCTTGCCTGCTCTCACCCCATTTCTGCTCTGTGAGGATTCTATGATTCTATGACAAACCCTTCAGTGACCAGTTATTGGGTTGCTATCTGCTCGGCTGGAGGCTGGCAGAAACAGTGTACGGGCAGGGAAAAAAACCTGTCAGGGCACCCTGTTTGGGCTTCAGGCAGGGGCAGCTCACATTGGGTGCCCTCCTCAATGTCTGCCCCCAATGAATACTCTGGTATTCACTGCCCTCTCCATCAAGACTCCCACCATCCTCCCTGTGCCTCATCTCCCCTCCCCCTAGTGGACCCCACACATTTAACCCCCACCTCCCCCAACCCCGGTTCTGGTTCCAGGCTTTAGAATCTGGGGGCAGCTTGTAGTCACAATCCTGGCCACTACTGCCACTGGCACTGATGAGACAATCAGAGGCAGCTCTCTGAGGCAGAAATCCTGCTTGAGTGAAGGGTGGAAGTTGTTGTAATATGCCTTTAAGGGATAGCAGCAAAAAAATTCATGTCATGTGATCTAGTCTTAGTTACACTTTTGCTTTGAACATAGCACAGCCCACACAACTCTGATATCTTCAAACTTTATAGCTATATATAAAGTGTTCTCAACCCATAAAGTATTACCCAATCCCTTATGAGTGATTGGTATCTACATCATTATAGTAACATTGAATCATGTTTAGCAGTGGTCAAACATGCTGGCAACAAGATTACATGCAGGTTCGACGTGGTAAATAGCCTTAGATTGTGCGACATGGCATGAGAAGACTCTTGACATTGTAGTGTCGGAAAGTATTGAGAATGCTATGGGTGATTGTGACAGCGCTGAGCTGGCACTCAAATTAAGACAGTAATTTGATGGATCCCTTGTGGTGAGATGGCAGCACAATGTCTATCAGTTTAGTGAGTGCAACAGCACATCGAGAGGACGAACGCCAGATTAGTTCGGTCAGGAAAGGCGAGTGACTAAGGTGTGGGTGAATTGATAGTGAGCAAGGGAGAGTCAAACAAAATAAAAAGACAAAAAAGAAGTCACAAAAACAGGGCCAGAGAAAATTGCGATTATAATGGGAAGGTTCGGGAGTAGTTGAACAACAAATTGAATAAAAAAACAAAGATGCCATTACTCAGTGGTGCATTCCCAATACAATTCATCTTCGTGGGTGGAGCTTTGAAAACACGCACGAGCAGCTATAGTGACACTTGTACCAGCTACTATAGAAGAAGGAAGGTCAAAGAGTTATCCTTAGAATGCCCACAAAATTCACTAGTTTGAATTAGGATGCAGTGGACCTATTATCTGAATTCAAAATGTTTAAACAGTTACAGAGTTATGTGCTGGAATTTTGCCCTGGAGTTGTGCTCTGGAATCAGGCCGGGCGTGGCTCGCAGAACAGAATTCTCCATTGGCCTTGGGTGGGATTTTATGAGCCTCGCCTGAGTGAGGTCATAGAATACCAGCAATGGTTTCTTGGTCCAGGTATGTCTGAAACAAACAAGCACACCATAAAAATTTGGTGATCACATCCACTCCTATGGAAGCATTCCAGAAAGATCTGTGAGACAAGCCCCAAGTGCTAGCATCTAAAAGCTACTCAAGGATGTACATTATGCCAACTGCTCAAGATCAGGCAATCTTTGAAGGTATCTTGATCTCTTCAATTTCTGGTCTCCATACATTCCTAATTTCACTCAAAAAGAAATTGTTGGAAAAAGATGTGCCTTTCTTGTGGCACAAAGACCACCAATGCCTCTTTGAAGCACTGAAACAGTCATTATCATACCATCGACACTGCAGTTTTACGATTCTAGGGAGATAACTCTGGAAATAGATATCTTATAGAAAGGTCTGTGAAAGTGCATATTACAAATAGGCAAACCAATTGCATTTGTGTCAAAATCTCTGTCCATAATGCAATCCAACTACTCCAATATTGAGCAGGAAACTTTATCTCAAGTATTTAGAATCATTAATTTTCACACCTAACTCTTTGGCAAACGATTTGTGGTAGAGACCAACCACAAGCCACTAGAAATCATTTGGCCAATAAGAAATGGTAAAAGATTCATCGCTATGGAAACTGTGGGAAAACTGTGGGAAGGATGGCCTGATGCAATTCAATATATCCACGAACACGTGAGACCATTTTGGTGTTATCGGGATGAGACAGCATCTCCCAGGAAGTCATTTTTAAAGTTAGGCAGGTCATCATACCAGAATCTTTGTGACCTGATATCCTTCAACAACTTAATCACTCACACATGGGCATAGATCAGACAAGAAGACTCACAAAGAGACAGTCTATTGGTTGGGTATGAAAAATGTCATTGACGTTGGTGTCAAGAAGTGCAAGGCATTTCAAGAGTCTGTGCCAAGTCAGCACAAAGCACTATTGACTGTACATGAAGTTCTTACCCATTTTTGAACCAAAATTACACCTGACCTCTTTCATGTCCATGGCGCTGACTCCATTGTCATCATTAACTACTTTACCAAGTCGCCCATTATTTGACAAGTGCTGAATACATTAAGAACAGTTGCACACACTCTAAGTGCTATTTTCAGTTTATTTGGTGTGCCTGGAGAGATCATTATGAATAATGATCTGCAATTTATTAGCAAGCCATTTCAGGATGTGAGTGAGAAGTGGAATAATGGTCACAGTACTTCTTCTCCCCCCCACCCATTACACTAGATCTAATGGCCTAGCTGGATGATTCACACAGTGAAATCCCTAATTCTTAAATGTAGACAGACCAAGCAAGATCTACGCTACGTAATGTTATATCTGAGAGTGACACCTTTAAGGCAACTATTCCTTTACCAGCAGAGTTCATATTTGGCATACCAGTGCATACCAATCTACATACTCTTACCTATTCTACTCTCTCAGAAACTAGAGAAAAACATTTAGAACTACAAGAGATGACCAACATACATGATAAAAGCCAGGTACAGAATTGCCAAATTTACATAAGGGACAATAAGTTCACAATTAGGACCCTACAGATGATACATGGCTACCAGCTAAGGTGACAAGGATTTACTCAGAACCAAGATTCTGTGAACTCATTACTCACAAATGCACAATGGTGAGGTGTAACTAACGACAAATCAGATCCATTCCAGCTTGGGATTACCATACATTCCTATATTCGTCTAGGACAAAATCCCAAAAGCTACCAGGAAGAGCATTCAAAAATGACAATCCTGCAGACCATTGTGCACAATTAAAGATTCCTCCAGCCAAGGTTACCATTACAAGATCTAGACATACCAACAGATTATCTTTATGCTTTAGAGACTCATAAGTTCATCAGTTCTATGCAATTATGTAATGGTAGCGAAGCATGAATATATATTGTAAATAGTCATACTTCTTTGGAAAGGGGGTAAAGTATCTTTAAAAAGAAAGGGGGGTGTTGCAATATGTTTTTAAGGCATATTAGCAATGCCTCACTAGAAAATAAATGTGTTATGTGATCCACTCTTAGTTTCATTTTGGTTTGAGCAACGCACACACACACACGCACATGCACACACACACACAAACACACACACCTCTGATGTCTTCAAGCTTTATATAGCTTTGTATAACTGCTCTCTGGAAAATCTCACCCCAGGAGACTCCAGTGGCCAGGCCTGGCTTATGACATGCAGATGGCCTTTGTATAATTCCCTTTGAATTTGGTCTCTGCAGTCCATAGCATTATTAGCATATTTTCAGGGATAACAAGGTGCATATTTATTTGAAATTGCTGGTTTGTTCCTATTGTTTGAAGGTCAAAGTCAGACATGGCTCCAATCATTTTAAAAGGTAATTGACCAGTTTTAAAATTTTCAGAAGGAGCACTGATGATATATATTTTTCTCATAAAAATATAGGCTGGGATTTTCCAGAACTGCAGTGGGGAATGCAGCGGGCCACTCAGAAGTCTACTGACTTTTGGCGGGGCCAGAAAATCCCATCTGCGGACAGGGCTGGAAAATCCTGGCCATAGTTTGAGGTCTGAGTTCCATTGCAATAAAAAAAATTCAAAACTCCCTGTGGGAACCATTGCCTCTCTTACCTTTTCATAAATCAAGTACAGGCAGTGAAAGCCCAATTGAAGAAACCTTTAATCCACTTCATACCTGCGGCAGCATTGTGGCATAGTGGTAAGCATTGCTGCCTCACAGTACCAGGGCCTTGGTTTAATTCCGGCCTTGGGTGACTGTCTATGTGGAGTTTTCATGTTCTTCTTGTGTCTGCGTGGGTTTCCTCTGGGTGCTCCAGTTTCCTCCCATAGTCCAAAAATGTTGGGTGGATTGGCCATGCCTCTTAGTGTCCCAAGATGTGCAGATTAGGTGGATTAGCCATGGTAAATGTGTGGGGCTACAGGGATAGGGCGGGGGAGAGGGCCTTGGTAAGATACTCTGTTAGAGAGCTGGTTCAGACCTGATGGGCCGAATGGCCTCCTTCTGTAATATTGGGATTCTATACAGATGCCTTAACTTGTCTTCTCCTTCCTCTTGCAGTATCTTTTTCGGCTTTGTGTCACCTCTGCTCCTTTTCCCTGGTATGCTATAGTCCAAGAAGTGTACATATGCCTGCATCAGTCCCTAGGAACACGTGGTTTGTGCAGAATCTTTGAAGTTAGGCCCAACACATGCTCCCCCACTCCCTGTAGACTTCAGCAACTTTAAGTAACTCTAGGAATCACTAAACACTTCACTGCAGCAAGACCCAATAGAAAATCAATCAGCCACTAACCTGAAAATAGTTGATGATCCCTTTAAATAACACCTCTGGGCAATCGTTCCTGCTGCTGAATTGGAGTTCAGCTGCGCGAGGTTAAGAGAGGCTTTTACTGGAGTTCTGAGCACCAGAATGGCAGCACTGGCACCAAACCGCTGATTGACATCCTGATTTGCCCAAAGAACAAAGAACAATACAGCACAGGAAACAGGCCCTTCGGCCCTCCAAGCCTGTGCCGCTCCTTGGTCCAACTAGACCAATCGTTTGTATCCCTCCATTCCCAGGCTGCTCATGTGACGATCCAGGTAAGTCTCAAACGATGTCAGCATGCCTGCCTCCACCACCCTACTTGGCAGCGCATTCCAGGCCCCCACCACCCTCTGTGTAAAAACCATCCCTCTGATATCTGAGTTATACTTCGCCCCTCTCACCTTGAGCCCGTGACCCCTCGTGATCGTCACCTCCGACCTGGGAAAAAGCTTCCCACTGTTCACCCTATCTATACCCACTCCGCATATTTTTGGCAGAAGTACCTTCGGCGCGCCCTCACCAAAATGCTGCTTGCCATGCCGAGCACCAGAAGAGTGTGCGTTCTCTGCCCCATGTTGGGGATAAAATGACACTCAAAGCACTGAAATACTGGATGCCAAGGAGCCAAATGATGTGGCCTGCATGCTGCATTTTGTTTCTGCAACACATGCTGCCAAAGTGAAGTGCAAATGTAACTGTTTTAAGTGAAACATGCTGCTTGATTTTGTGGGCCAGGTTTCCTGCCTCTTTGCTCGCCAGCCTGCAATTATCTGCCAATTTAAGTGAAAAGGTGGAAAATTACCAGTGAGTGATCAAAGGAGCAGAAAATATGTGACATTCGATTGTGCCATGCTTATAATCTTTTAGTAGTCTAGTGCTTGCGATCTTTTTTCCAAACTGAAGCCCTTTTTTAAGCCATCTCTCGGGGATTAGACAGCAGGCAGCTGTCTAATATTTCGTAGAATTGTAGAGCCCTACAATGCAGAAGGAGGCCATTTGGCCCATCGGGTCTGTACTGACCAGAATCCCACCCAGGTCCTATCCCCATAACCCCATACATTTATCCTAGCTAGTCCCCCTGACACTAAGGGGCAATTTAGTATGGCCAATCCACCTAACCGGCACATCTTTGGACTGTGAGTGGAAACCGGAGCACCCATAGGAAACTCATGCAGACATGGGGAGAATGTGCAAACTCCATACAGATAGTGTCCCAAGTCGGAAATCGAACCTGGGTACCTGGCACTGTGAGGCAGCAGTGCTAACCACTGTGCCACTATGCCGCTCGTTTCTTGAACTTCAGTGCAGTATATCACAACGTTTCTGAAGATGTGGTAAATAAATACAATTTTACATATTTACAAGATGATGAAAATACATCCCATTAACTTATAGTCCATGTTACTTTGTGCTATACAATTGAATATGAAAACTTGGATAGAAAATCAGCCTCGATCTTCACCTCCATGGGAATGCCATGGGTAGCACGGTGGCACTGTGGTTAGCACTGCTGTCTCACAGCGCCAGGGATCCAGGTTCGATTCCCGGCTTGGGTCACTGTCTGTGCAGAGTCTTCACATTCTCCCGTGCCTGCATGGGTTTCCTCCAGGTGCTCCAGTTTCCTCCCACAGTCTGAAAGATGTGCTGGTTAGTTGCAATGGCCATGCTAAATTCTCGGTCAGTGTATCCGAACAGACACTGGAGTGTAGCGACTAGGGTGATTTTCACATTAACTTAATTGCAGTGTTAATGTAAGTCTACTTGTGACACGAATAAATAAACTTAAAAAAACACAAGGTGGGATATCCAGATTGTATCATATCCTTGAGGCAGAATCGTGTACAGACATTGGAAAACTAATCGCTGGCTGGAGAGTTGGTGAGATATCCATGCTGTCTTTTTTTTGGGAAGGCCTGCCGCATCTTGTGCCACACACAGCCCTGTGCCATGCCTTCTTCTGGGATAAAGGAGTCCGGGTTGGAAGCCCAGAAGAGCTGCTGGCCTCTTATTGGTCGGCAGCTCTTCATGGGCTGCACTCAGCAGTGCCACCAGGGAGGTGGTGGCTGCTGGTACTACACCCTTTCCACTATCCACTATGTTCTAATTAGCAGCTTAAACCAGAGAATCCGTGGAATCCCTAAAGTGCAGAAAGAGGCCGTTCCCCCTATCAAGTCTGCACCGACTCTCCAAAAGGATATACTACCCAGGCCCACCAACCCGCCCTATCCCTGTAACCCTGCACATTAAGAAGTTTAACAACACCAGGTTAAAGTCCAACAGGTTTATTTGGTAGCAAAAGCCACAAGCTTTCGGAGCCTTAAGCCCCTTCTTCGGGTGAGTGGGAATTCTGTTCACAAGCAGGGCATATAAAGACACAAACTCAATTTACAGAATAATGGTTGGAATGTGAATACTTACAGCTAATCAAGTCTTTAAGATACAAACAATGTGAGTGGAGAGAGCATTAAGACAGGTTAAAGAGATGTGTATTGTCTCCAGACAGGACAGCCAGTGAGACTCTGCAGGTCCAGGCAGGCTGTGGGAATTACAGATAGTGTGATATGAACCCAATATCCCGGTTGAGGCCGTCCTCATGTGTGCGGAACTTGGCTATCAGTTTCTGCTCAGCGACTCTGCGCCGTCATGTGTCGTGAAGGCCGCCTGAACATTTACCATGGCTTATCCACCTAACCTACACATCTTTGGAGACTAAGGGACAATTTAGCTCTGCTAATCTACCTAACCCGCACATCTTTGGACATGGAAGGAAACCCACACAGACAAAGGGAGAGTGTGCAAACTCCACACTTCAGAGACACCCAAGGCCAGAATTGAACTCGGGTCCCTGATGCTGTGAGGGAGCAGTGCTTGCCACTGTGATACTCTAGCCCAAGTATTCGATCACTGTTATCAAATACACTGTTATTGCTCACCTTTTAAACTACGAAAGGAATATCTGGACACCAGAGTGAAGAGGTGTCCCATCCATTCAAAGTGGCAAGGCTAGCATTTCATTCAACATGATTACATCACTTGGATAACATTTGAGTGGATCTGACCATACTGGGAAACGTATTGGCCGGAGTTTTTCCGGCTTGCCCTCCACAGGGCTCAGAGTGGGTGAGAAGCGGCCAATGGGAAGGTCAGTTGACTTCCCGCCGGATTTTACAGTTTTGGGACTAGCGAGTCTGTAAAATCCCACCCATATTCCACTCACTCCTTACCTTTGGCAGGGACTGCAGCAAGTGGCAGGGACAAGCAGTGAGCAGACAGAGTGGCTCCTAAGGATTTTTCTGTGACATTCTGTGTTACACTGGCTCCCTGGCATAACTCCAGCAGAAAATCAAAGCCATTATTTTAAAGCTGTACTTTGTTTCTGAAGCAGCCAGTACTATTGTTTATTTTCGGCAAAGCATTGCTGGCAATGTCAGTTTATGTGTTAGCCTTTCTGTGTCACGGATTAAAGAATTCCATTGTACAGTGCAATCATAATATTGAATATAATGTCAGATGAAGGCCGAGTAGAGAATTTACGCATGAATGTTTTTTGGAAATACTCAACAGGTCAAGCACCAGCTATGGAGAGAAAAGAAGCAGAGTTGCTGGCTGGAATATTCTGAGCAATGGCAATCACTGTCGGATTTCAGCACCACTCCTGCAATTTTTTGTGCCACGCAATTCTAGCCCAGACCTCCGATCGCAACTTTTCCAGAAATGCAGAGTGTAACTGAAATGGAACTGCTTCCTCATGGCATGGATTAGGGGAGTCAGATGGTGAGGTCAGGTCAGGTTGGACGGTGGGGGGAGTCAGGAGGATGTCAGGTGGTGAGGTCAGTTCGGCGGAGAGGGGGTGTCAAGTGGAAGTCAGGTGGTGAAGTTGGGTGAGGTCGGGTTTGTGGGTGACAGAGGCGGGGATTGGGGACAAGTCAGGTGGTGTCAGGTGTACTCGGGTGCGGTGGGTTTTGGTGGTGAGGTCAGTTTGTGTCAGGGGAAATCAGGGGCATCAGGAGAGAGTTGCAGGTTCATAGAGGTAGTTGGGGGATCAGGGGAGCCAGAGTGTAGTGGGGGAGTCAGGAGGATCAGAGGGAGTCGGGAGCATCGGTGGGGCGAGGGGGGAAATCAGGAGGGTCAGAGGGAGTTGGGAGGATTAGGAGAGAGTTGTGCCTTCAAAGAGATAGTCAGAGGGACCGGTGGAGTCATAAGTGTCACTGTGAGCTCTTGGGGTGTTGATTGTATAGTTATCTAGGAGTTTGACTGAGATTTTTCTGTCAAACATTTCTTAGGTAACCAGTTGGTATCTAAATCAGAACCATCCAAAGTCTAACTCAGATTTGGAAACTTTATTAGAAGGCCCCAGGAATCAAGGGAATTGTCCATTGGAATCCCAAACTTTCTGGGTGGCTCCCATGGAATCAGTACATCGGGACTTCCAAGGGTCCCAACACATATCTTCACGGTGGAATGTCCTCCGAGGATCCAGAGGCCCGAAGATCTGAGCCACAGTTTCTGGTCTATGACTTTTCCTCAATTCTGATGTGCAGTCATAGATCTGAAATATGCACTCTCGCTTTTCTCTCCACAGAAGCTGACTGACCTGCCAATTATTTCCAGCATTTTCTGTTTCTATTTCAGATTTCCAGCATTCACAGTATTTTCCTTGTGAATCCATTTCCTGACTAATCTAAAGCTAGCCTGTGGTAGTTAACCAACTTTTTGCACCCTCTGGCCTGAATTTTAACTACCAAAAACTTGTATGAGAAGGGTGAGGGAGGGGTGGAGTTGTGTTGAGTTTCTGTAGGTGGTTAAAGTTCAAATGATGCGGAACCCTAGAATTGCCTTGACTCTACCCATGTCCAGTATTAACAGAGATGAACTCAGGCTCCAGCAACCAATCCACTCACAGGAGTTTGTGCTGCTGTTACTTTGTCATAGTCTAAATTTATAAAATCTCTCCATGGAGACTGAACATCCATATCAGGGAGCAAGTATATGGTCGATGTGTTACTTTAGCCAAAGCTTCCATTCAACATGACCTCACGACACAGCTTCCTCTTTGCCATTCTCATGGATAGTGATCATGACTGAGTGGCCATGAAGTTAGCTTCCCATGAAGTTAGCTTCCCATAAAAATGAGAAAATTATTGTACAGACATTTGGTCGGCACGATGGCACCATGGTTAGCAATGCTGCCTCACAGCCCAGGGACCCAAGTTCAATTCCAGCCTTGGGTCGCTGTGCGGAGTCTGTACATTCTCCCCGTGTCTGCGTGGGTTTCCTTTGGGTACTCTGATTTCCTCCCATAGTCCAAAGAGTATGGGTTAGGTTGATTGGGCAGACTAAATTGCCCTTAGTGTCAGGGGGATTAGCAGGGTGAATGTATGGGGTTACAGGAATAGGGTCTGGGTGAGATTGTTTTTGGTACAAACTCAATGGGCTGAATGGCCTCCTTCTGTATTGTAGGGATTCGATGATTCTATTCTATGATTCTAATTCACGTGTCTCTGCCAGATGAAAATCCAGCCTGGTCCCACTTTCAGCTTTTGACCTTTAACAATCTAGATTATGACACTTCAGAAAATCCAAGGAATTTTTAAATGCAACGAGTATTTCTGCCTCCACCACCCTTTCAAATAGTGAGTTCCAGGCCCCCATCACCCTCTTTGTGAAAAATAATTCTCCTCAAGCCTTCTACCATTTGCTTTAAATATGGGCCCTTTGGTTATTGGCCTCTGTGTTCTAGTAATAAATCTATTCTCTCCACTCTAACTAGGCCTCTCCTAATTCTATACACTCTAATTAAATTTCCTCTCATCCTCTTCTGGACCAAAGAAATTAACCCAACTTATGCAATCTTTCCTCATTGCTAAAATTCTCGATTCCTGGCAACGTCCTTGTAAATTTCTTCTGCACCCTCTCTAGTGCAATCACATTTTTCTTGTAATGTGGTGAGCAGAGCTGTATGCAATACTGCAGTTGCAATCAAACTGGTGTTTTATACTGTTGTGGCATAATGTCCCGACTCTTATACTCTCTGCCTTGACTAATAAAGGGAAATATCCCATATGCACTCTTAATCACCTTATCTATCTATCCTGCTACCTTCAGGAATCTGAGGACATTTACTCAAAGATCTCTCTATCCTACATTTTCAGTATCCTACTGTTTATTTTGTACTCTCTTGCCTTGTCTACCTTTCACAGATTCATCACCTTACACCTCTCCAGATTGAATTCCACACGTCACTTATCTATTGACCAGTCCATTGATATCTTCCTGCAATCTACAGCATTTGTCCTCACTATTAACTGTATGGCTCATTTTTTTTATCATCTGCAAACTTCTTAATCATGACAGACATGTAATTCTAAATCACTGATATGTACCATGAACAGCCAGGGACCTAATAATGGACCTTGGCCCCTTCCAGTTGCAAAAACATCTGTTGGTCAGCTTACTGTTGGTGGGCCAATTTTGGATCCAACTTACCACTTTCCTTTGGATTCCATGTGCGTGATCTTACCGCCCATTCACGCCATGCTCCTGCTACAGCGAAGACGGAGGTTTTGGCACCAAGCCAAATTTCCGTTCACTGCAGTGGGATGGGAAAATCTCGCTGGCATGAACAGTTGGAAAGTTCCGGCCCACGAGTTTATAATTTTCTGACCACTCTGCCATGTGAAAGCTTGTCAAAAGCCGTGATAAAATTCATGTTGACTAAATCAAATGTACTGTCTTCATCGTTTCTTCTAATGCCTCAAAAAAATTGAGTCAAGTTAGTCAGACAGAGTGGTCCGTGGTAATACCAACCGCAATCTATGCCAGCGAGACATAGAAGAAAACAGCAAATGTGTCACGTAAGTTGGATGTCTTTCACCAGTGTTGCCTTATGTAAGCTCCTGAGTATCACATAGAACAGCAGCTTCACCAATGAAGAAGTACTACAGAGGACTGGTCAAAGCGCCTGTGGAACATCATGATGGAGAGACAACTGAGGCTGCCAGGGCATGAGTTTTATCTCCTGGATATAGCAGTGGAATAGACAGTGTCAAATGGAAGAAGAAAATGGAGCTGGCCAAAGAAGTCCTTGCAAAGTATATTGAAGAGGACCTCCAAGAGCCAAGGACCAAATCCCTGGCTGGAGAGAAAGATATTGTGATGAGCTGTGGTGATGATGAAGTCTTGCTGCCCGTTGTCCCACATAGGACTGGAGGAGCTATGTCTCAATAAGTAAGTCAGACATGACCTTCCTTTACCAAATCCATACTGGCTGCCCTTGATTAATCCGCCCTTCTCTAATTGCTGAATTATTCTGTTCCCCAGAATATTTTCCAATAAGGTGCCCACCAGTGAGGTTCGGCTGACTGTTCCCTCCATTTCTCAGCAATGGTACAACATTAACAGCCCTCCAATATGCCAGTGCCAGATTTGCAGCCAGAGAATTGGAAACCAATGGTCAGAACCCTCGCCATTTCTTCCCTTGCCTTTCTTAGAAGCTTGAAATGTATTTTGTCCAGACCTGGAGACTTATTCACTTTAATTGCTCAGCACCTTAACATTTCCTTTCTTATTATGTGTATAAAGAACAACAGCCACATTTTCAACATCTACACACAAGTTATCTTTTTGGTCTCTAATTTGTCTTATTCTTTCCTTCGCTGTCCTCTTACTCTTTATGTGCTTATTAAATATTTTGGGGTTTTCGTTTATTTTACTTGCTGGTATTTTTTCACGTCCTCTCTTTGCTTTCTGAATTTCCTTTACAATTTCACCCCTGCGCTTTCTATACTCCTCTCGGCTTCCTGCAGTATTGAGCTTTTGGCTTTTAACACATGCTTCCTGTTTTTGCCTTGTTCTACTCTGTATTTTATTTGACTGGAAATGGAAATCTCATCTTTTCCCTTTGACCCTTTCACTCAAGCGATTACCATATTTACATATTTCTTAATCCATCCTTGGAAATTAAAACTGATGTCGATTAGTATTGTTTTGTTTTATTATTCAAGACTGTGGCATCATCTTACGAACTACTTTAGATTCCAAAGAAGCTTGCAGTTTCTTCATTTTTCCTGGAATGAGGATTGTCCTATGGGGAAAGATTGAATAGACTAGGCCTACATTCCCTAGAATTTAGAAGAATGAGAGATGTTTTCATTGAAATATCTAAAATTCTTAAGAGGTTTGACAAGGCAGATGTTGGGAGGATGCAACATATGTAAAAGTTTAGCCATTATTTTGGGTGGCACTGTGGCACAGTGGTTAGCACTGCTGCCTCACAGCGCCAGGGACCCGGGTTCAATTCCCGGCTTGGGTCACTGTCTGTGTGGAGTTTGCATATTCTCCCCGTGGCTGCTTGGGTTTTCTCCGGGTGCTCCAGTTTCCTCCCACAGTCCAAAGATATGTGGGTTAGGTGGATTGGCCATGCTAAATTGCCCCTTCATGTCAGGGGGATTAACAGGGTAAATACGTGGGGTTATGGGGATAGGGCCTGGGTGGGATTGTCGTCAGTGCAGACTTGATGGGCCGAATGGCCTCCTTCTACACTAAGATTCTATGATTCCATCTTGACTGGGAGAGCAGGCTTGAAGGGTTAAATTGCTTATTTTGATCTTATGTTTTAATATGTAGAAGTGAAATCAATGAAAATTGCTTTGCAGTTGTACATTAACCCTCTGCAACATATATATCCAGAATTTAAACAATAACACCTCATTGTGGAGGTTTCAAAGCTCAACAGCATGGCTACCTATTTAAAAAAAACATACTCGTACAACTGTTATCAGAGAAATTGCTTTATTAGGGTTCACGATAATAAGATCTACCTCCAAGATGAGGACGTAAGATTACAATTGGCCATTCTGCGTATGCTTAACACTGATGTAGCAATGGTTACTGAATATCAAAGCCCTTTGCAATAATTAATATTGTGGCCCTAGAATTCTCTATTGATTTTCCCGATTTCACACCACAATGATGATGGGAGACTGGTAGAACTCCAAGGGAAATGATATAACAGGCTGACGTTACAGCAGGAGACCTGTACCTACCATGTTATGATAAATGTAAGAGATGGACCCCTGAAGTTCAATGAGGATTCTGCTGGTCTCTGGTGAGAAATCAACAGAACTCATGGACATTTTCAGGGCTGCGGTGTACATCAGTAGCAAAGCAAAAGTATATGATATTCTGGTGATGCCATATGATGTTACCTAATTTTAGCATGGGCATTATAGTACAGTGACAGTCCACAATGTGCAATGCTAAAGCTGCTGCCAACTTCCTTTCTTCATTCGGCTCAATTGACTGTGAAAGTTGTCAGCGAACTTTTCCATCTCTCTAGTTTAATTTTCCTAAAGAACTGCCTTGCTTTGCATTTACTAAATAGCTTGAAAATTACACAGTGATGACTTTCATAAGCCACTCAAGTATTACTCTCAGTACACATTACGTGAAGTTGATTGCCTGCAGCCTAAGTACCTTCTTTGTCCTTCAACTCAGGTTCTCCTCACATTAGCTTCTTCACCTGCATAGCTGACAGGGAGGTTTCAGACCATTTGTGTTACTCTTAAAGATGCCGTCTTGTGTTTTTGGTGTTCTCTCAATGTAACCCTTG
Source organism: Mustelus asterias (assembly GCF_964213995.1). Lineage (NCBI taxonomy): Eukaryota > Metazoa > Chordata > Chondrichthyes > Carcharhiniformes > Triakidae > Mustelus > Mustelus asterias. The sequence goes on along the minus strand of NC_135815.1, from coordinate 36,875,145 downwards.
CCCGTAAGGGTTCTGTTCTTGTTGCCTAGTTGGTCTGAAGTTTAAGAATTGTTCAGTTCTTATTTCCTCAATGCCATGGCAAGGAAACATCTTCCTAATGTGATAATAGTTTTCTTGTTCTGGTTATTGTTTTCTTGGGCTGTCCACAAATAAAGCATCTCTTTCTCACTAGGTTTTAGATAAGAAACTGAAGTTTCCATTCACGTTGATGATGCTGTTGTACACTCCATTTCTAACGATGAATGTTATATATTCTCCATCTTGTTGATAAACACTACACTTGTACTGGCTTCTGAAACAAAGACTTGGGGCAAAGAATTGCTGCTTCACTGGTTGACTTACGAGTTTCAGGGAGACGAGCAATGTTCTGGTACTGAGCTTTGAACTTCAGTTGCTGGACCAGAATTGTCTAGGAATTGTGCCAAAATATTTGACGTTATTTGAAAAAAAGATGAGAGAATGAGCAATCATTGTGGCATGATGGCACAGTGGTTAGCACTGCTGCTTCACAGAGACCAGGGTTCAATTCCGACCTCGGGTGACAGTCTGCCTGGAGTTTGCACGTTTTCCCTGTGTCTGTGTGGGCTTCCTCCGGGTGCTCCGGTTTCCTCCCAGTCCAGAGATGTGTGGGTTAGGTTGATTGGCCATGCGAAATTGACCCGAGTGTCACGGGGATTAGCAGGGCAAATATGTGGGGTTATGGGAATAGGGCCTGGGTGGGATTGTGGTCGGTGCAGATTCGATGGGCCAAATGGCCTCCTTCTGCACTGTAGGGATTCTATGATTCTATGATTCTATCCCCTCTCCACAAAAGGAGAATCCTTAACTCCACTGTCCTTGCAAACCACCACTCTAACTTCAACCGCTTAGCCTCTCTAATGCACCTGAATGTGCTATTGCTTCCCAAAACTGTTTCCAGAGCTCGATACTTGAATACCTGTAATCAGGTTCCCATCCCGCCACAGTTCCAAGACATCTATTATCAAATGACATCCAATGTGACCATGACGAAAGTTAACATTCCCTCCTCATACTTCTCAACCTCTCTGCAGCCTTTGAAATGGTTGCCCACATGTCCTCCTCCAAGGTTCTCCATTTGCATGGGACTACACTTGCCTGCTTCCATTCTTCTTTATCAAATTGTACTTGAAAATCACTTGCCGTGGCTTCTCTCCCAGCTCCAGAAAAGTTACCTCAGTCATTCTTTGACCCTTCTAGTTCTCATTTTAGATTTTTAGCCCTTTCCAATATCATCAGAATTTAATTTTCATGTGTATGGTCATGTGTATGATGCATCAACATCTCACAACCCTTCTACTATTTTTGCAAGATTTTGCCAGCTTCCAGGTGGCAGGCTAGGGGGCGAAGTGGCCAATAAACAGCGACGCTGCAATTGTATGGCTCTCTGATGCAGTGCAGCCAACAGGCCATTTTATCAGGGTCCGGAATAGGTCCTGTTTGGCTGCCTGCCAACTGGAGGCCAACTGGAAGCCAATTTGAATATTTAACAGCCCAACTGATTGCCATTTACCCATTTACCTGAGCCATCGGCATTTTGCCAGTGGTGGAGCAAGCCTCTGTGGTGTGGAGAGGCTGCAACCTGCCCATACAAGCTTCCCAGAGGAGATATCACATTCGGAGTCTGCATGGCCCAAGGGGGAGTGTCCCTGGTGGCAGTGGTTGCCCCTGAAGTCCCAATGCTGGAGGGTTCATTCCCCAGAACCCCTGTGCCTGCCTGTCTGGCCCCATCAGAAAAATGACTTGTCTTCCCCTAGATGCAAGAGGAGATCACAAAATGGAGGTGCCCTTTCATTCTCTTTACAACCATCATCACTCTCGGCAGCATGGAGAACTAGTCCCCTTAATAGGATAGCAGACTCAGTGGCAACCAGTTAGGAGGTGGCTGCTGGGAGATTGCTGCTTTGGCCCCACTGCCCACCTGTATATGTTCAGAATCTGTATTTGGTCCTGATGTCAGAGCTTACCCCCTGCCAGTGGTTTTTGCTGAGTCCTTGGGCAATTTTAATTGATCTTGTCACCTGATCACCTGGGATGATTTTTTAAACCTAGATTTCCCTCCTCGCCATTGCCACCTGGTGAGAAACTACCACCCCCTCCACCACCCAATACAGTAGGAGCTTCATTTCGAGGTGGTTAGGGGAGTTGGAATGGAGTTGGGTCTGTCACCTCTGGATGTACATTGGAGATGGCCACAATGGCTGCAAAGTGCTGAGGCAGGCTGGTTAACAGGTGTGCTTCAGTTCTGTGGGAATTCATCCCAGTTCTTTGCAAAGGTTTTAGGTCCTCCTTCCCCCTCACACACTGCCCATGCACCATCCATGCCAATTCATGTCACATCATGCCCCAACCCCCAATGGCCAGTCATACCATACATGCTAAGTCATACCACCTACCTACCTGCCCAAGGTCCCTCATTCCATCCAGGCCTACCCATGCCTCCCCAAGCACCCAGCCCCATGGCTCCTTATATCCCCCAATGCCAATTTAAAGTCAATTCAAGCAAATCCACCTAAAATCCATTGCCCTATACCTTCCATGTCGACTCACCCAATATCCACTGTGGACAGACCTCCAGAGCCATGCTGAAATCGAATAAAATAGATTTCTAAATACCTATTACAGCCTTTGCGATATTAAACAACAATTCCATTCATGAAAGCCCATTCAAAAAATTTAAATCCACTCTAATATTTAACCTCTTATAAAAGCACAGACTTATATTCATAAGTCCACTTCAAACATAGCTAACCTGTTAATAACCTCTTTGTGCTGTCAATGAAACTATGACTGGAGACCCACCACCTCACGCTGAGATATTGATAATTTGTGGAAATCAGCCAAGAATTAACAATGACATAATGATGGTCCTGAGGGTTATGTCAACAAACAGTTACTGTAACTACTAGACCAGATTTTATTTTACTTCTAACTTCACAGCTTGACAGTTCAACAGGCTATCCACGCCCTTCAAAAACATTGTAAAAGTTTGCAAGTCCCACACTGCGTTAGCACAAATGGGATCTGTTTGAACTCAGCACTGAATTCAAATAGTCCCGTTGAGTTTGGGTTTCTCTCAAGTGCGAGTCACATCCTGCCCCCTTTCCTTTATTGCTAAAATTAGGATATTTCCTAAATGGGATGGGGATTTCCAGATCCCGGTCTCACCTGCCATTTGGAAAGTTTGAAGGAGTCTCCACAACTCTGTAAAAATACAGGCTTAGGAGTTTGGCACTTCAAATGATTTCTACACAACTAACATCAGAATCAACCTTTTGTGTTAAGCTTCAGGTGAAGAAGTTTGGGGTTACCTACCAGTTCCTGGAGATTGTCTATCCTTTCTCCCTGGTGACATGGATTTTTCAAGATCAAATATCTAACGAGCTTTAATCTGTGACCACAGACCAGGATAATTCCTGGCTCTGCAAACCTGACTTCCATAAATGTCTGTTCTGTAATGTCAGTTTTTCGGTCCGAGGTGTGCCCTGCATGGGCTGGATGTAGATAAAAACTGAGCCCATTTGAGATGTTGATGATTCACAATGAAGTCCCTGTGCCTCAGAGGAGATGCCATTGACTTGTCCAGTGAGTGGGAGCTCTGTCAGTGTGGTCCAACTGTTAGCTGACAGTGAAACAGATGGTCTATCATGAGCTTTTCTTAGGGAAAAATTGTCATTGTTGATGCTTATTCACAGTGTATTGTGCTGAAGCACTGAAAGCATGTCTTCACAAGACATATCCATGGAGATGACATTGTCCTGTCACCACAAACTGGTACAGATATTCTGTAGTGATATCGTTAGCTACTGAGGCTCAGTGAATGAACAATGAACAGTATCATGATCATTAGCACATCCACTTGTCATCTTATTGTCCATCTATAAAGATGTGCCCACACTGTTGACCCTTGACCAAGTCTCTCACAGCTGCACACTGTCATGGCATAACTGTGTGACTAAGAGGGAGGAAACCAGTAGGGTTGTGAGCGATTGGGGGCCACAGCCTGCTAAAAACCTTGGAGTGGCAGCCACAACTTACATGCCATCAAAAGTTGTTCAGTGCCATTTTCTCCACCACACCCTGGGATTGCCCACCCCATTCCGGGACTGTCTGATTTTTGGGAATGCCTTTAAACAGTGAGGGCTGGCACCTATCTTAAGCCTGCACATGGCACTCCTGAGCTGGTCAGCTCCATTGTGGAGATAGGCACGTTCTACTCCTCTGCATTTTGCATGAAGTCAGGCCTGGTTTTTAAAGACGCTTGTTTCACTGTCTGTCAAAGGAGTGGTGAACCTTATTCTGCCTGTGGGGACCTACGCCAAGCTCTGCCCTTCCACCCATCCCCTATGGCCCCTTATGCCACGCTATGACATTTTCATGCCCATTGACCCACTATACACTTTCCAATGGACCCCTATAGTGTAAAAGTTTATTTATTAGTCAAAGGTAAGGCTTACATTAACACTGCAATGAAATTACTGTGAAATTCCCCCAGTCGCCACACTCCGGTGCCTGTTCGAGTCAAAGCACCTAACCAGCACGTCTTTCAGACGATGGGAGGAAACTGGAGCACCCGGAGGAAACCCACGCAGAAACGGGGAGAATGTGCAAACTCCACACAGACAGTGACCCAAGCCGGGAATCGAACCCGGGTCCCTGGTGCTGTGAGACAGCAGTGCTAACCACTGTGCCACCGTGCTGGCCCCAAGTAGAAAGCATTCACAAAAGTTTTTTTAAAAACTAATCCATTTATAACTTTCTCCTTTGTTGAAAAAAATGTCTGCACTACTAGCAAATAAAGGTATCAATCATCCAGGCCATTTAGAGTATCAATAACAAAATCAAAAACCCTTGTAACCACTTAGCTTGTGTAAACAAATATTGTGAAGTTGACAGCAGAAATCAGAGAGTTTGAGCTGTCAATCAAAAAATAATTCCATTGTTCCAGCAAACTAAATGGTTGTCTGGGCTCGCAGCCAAGCCTCAGTATGCATGCTTGGCTAAGAGTGCAGACAACTATTACAGTAATAAAACACCTGCTCCCCAGAGGAAGCATTGTGCAGCCAGAGGTTCAGATCTGAAGTACCAACTTTAAAAATAAATCTGAACTGGAAGGTGAGTTTCATTGACAGTTGCTGTGCTGTTGCTTCTGATCCAGGGAAGCTTTGTGGTTCCAAACTTTTAAAAAATATCAGAAAACATGAAGCTGCCGAAACTTCAGTAGCAGCCTGAAAGAATACCTTATAAATGTTCAGAGCTGATCCTGGATGTCAGGAGGGTCAGTTATAAAGGTAAATAACTTCATTGGAGAGTAGATTTAGTAGGAGTGTAACACAAAAACAGTTGCTGGGTCAAACTCCTGGAATTCCCTTCACAACGACATTGTGTATCAATCCACAGCACGTGGACTGCAGTGATTCAAGAAGAAGTTTAACAACACCAGGTTAAAGTCCAACAGGTTTATTTGGTAGCAAAAGCCACACAAGCTTTCGAGGCTCTGAGCCCCTTCTTCAGGTGAGTGGGCTCAGAAGGGGCTCAGAGCCTCGAAAGCTTGTGTGGCTTTTGCTACCAAATAAACCTGTTGGACTTTAACCTGGTGTTGTTAAACTTCTTACTGTGTTTACCCCAGTCCAACGCCGGCATCTCCACATCGTGATTCAAGAAGGCAGCTCACCACCACCTTCTCAAGGGCAACTAGGGATGGGCAATAAATGCTGGCAATAAATGTCCCACGAATGAATTAACAAAGAACACAAGCCTACCCCTACTGTGTGAGTTAGGATAAAATCAGGTCCTGTGTTCCTCTTAGTTTGAAGTTTATTGATTATTTATCATTTGAACAGAGACAAATGGTATGCATAGGCCTGTCATGTATGAAATGGATTCCCCTCACACACAAACAGCCTGTTTCTTTTTAATACAAACATTACCCGAATAATTATCCACAGTGCCGGGTTCGATTCTCGGCTTGGGTTACTGTCTGTGTGGAGTTTGCACGTTCTCCCCGTGTCTGCATGGGTTTCCTCCGGGTGCTCTGGTTTCCTCCCACAGTCCAAAGATGTGCAGGTTAGGTTGATTGGCCGTGCTAAATTGTCCCTTAGTGTCAGGGGGATTAGCTAGGGTAAATGCATGGGGTAACAGGGATAGGGCCTGGGTGGGATTGTTGTCAATGCAAATGACCTCTTTCTGCACAGTAGGGATTCTATGATTCTAAGTTCCTCTACAACCCTCAGCAGATGTTCCGAACCCTGGGCAGGCAACTCAGCCTTCTGGACTCTCGCTCTTTTTCTGCAAAGCACAGTGACAATTCCCCTACTGTCCCCTACCACAACTATGTTCCTGTTTGCTCCCCACATTTGGACTGCTACCTTTACCATGGTGCCATGGTCAGCCTGTTCATCTAACTTGCAGACCTCACTTTCATCAACACAATTTGCGAGCACCTCAAACCTGTTCAATAAGGTCTGAGGGTCTTCCACTGCTATCTGCTCGGACCCTTTTCCTGTCTCACTCACGTTCACATCCTCCTGTAAGTAATGTTTTTGTATTTGCCAGTCCAGATTTTCTTGACAAATAACCAAAATGATATAAAGTAAATGAAGAGAAGCATCTATTGAGCTCACTAAGTGCTATTGACCCATCATGGCCAATTATAAACACTACTGCTCAGGCTGTCAAACCTGCTTTCAGTTTAGCTGAATTACAGCTTTAGGCAAAAAAAAAATTATGTTAAGGCTAAGGATTTGGGCGAGACTGAAGCCTTCAAGTGAAGACTAACAGAAAAAATAATAATAATATGCATTTATATGGAACTTAAACAAGTCTTCACAATATCCCAAAATGCTTTATAACCAGTGAACTACTTTTGAAGTGGTCCCTGTTGTTAGTGTTAGGGACAGGAGAGAGACAGGCAAACTGCATTGATTTTCTCCCATTATGCTGTGGCGTGTTTTTCCGAACCTTTGGTTCATGTCATCTAACTTACTAATAACTTGTAGCAAATTCACAACATGATTTCACATTCAGAACCCTGGAGAGGAGCGTTTGCAACTTCCCACTCTACAACACACACACGCACATGTATGCACGCACTCATGCACACACACACTCACAAGCATACTTGCGCACTCACACACACATTAACACATGTACACACACACTCGCACATCCCCTACAGGGAGGGTATAGACAAAGGAGCTTTACAAACATGGATCGTAACAGTACAAGAACTGCAGAAATGAATATTAGTTCACATAGTTCACATGATTTCCAGAGCCTGAGAATTCAAACTCAGTTTAGTCCCAATGAGTTTTCTGATGAGGCTGCATTGGTTCGCAGTAGAGAGCTTAAGTTCGAGCTTGATGAATGAGGGAGTTTAAGGGCTAAATTAAGGGTTAATATCTACCTAAAGTCTAGTCTTTCTTTAATTTAGCAATTAACTAAAAGTTGCTGTTTGTGTTAGAAGAAGGTGACTTTTAGTCCAGCATTAAAAACAGGGCTGATAGAGGCTTTGCCTGCAGCTGCAGCTGCTAAATTAGATAACTGGCTTAAACAGGTTTTCAGAGGCTAGATTCAGTGAGTATAGAAGTGGGCTATCTTAAAGTATGGTTTTGTCTGCACTGGAGTGTTGCTTTGAACTGCAGTGGAGTGCTTGAATTGGAACTTGGTGACTGAGGGAGTTCAGTGAGGGGGGAATGAGGTGATCCTTCCCTTTATTTCCCCCTTATTCCTCTTTCCCCAGAAAGAGAGTGACAGAAGTCAAAGTAAAGGGAGTAATTTAAGGGTAAGTCATGGCAGGGCAACCCAGGCATATGGAATGCTCCTCTTGTGTGATGTGGGAAGTTCTTCCGGTGTCCAGGGTCACCCTCTGTGCAGGAAGTGGCTCCAACTACAGCTACTCAAAATCATAGAAACCCTACAGTACAGAAAGAGGCCATTCGGCCCATCGAGTCTGCACCGACCACAATCCCACCCAGGCCCGACCCCCATATCCCTACAGATTTACCCACTAATCCCTCTAACCTACGCATCTCAGGACACTAAGGGCAATTTTTGTTTTAGCATGGCCAATCAACCTAACCCGCACATCTTTGGACTGTGGGAGGAAACCGGAGCACCCGGAGGAAACCCACACAGACACGAGGAGAATGTGCAAACTCCACACAGACAGTGACCCAAGCCGGGATTCGAACCCAGGTCCCTGGAGCTGTGAAGCAGCAGTGCTAACCACCGTGCTACCGTGACGCCCCTCCAAAATCTGCGTTTTGGAGCTGGAGCTGCCACTGGAGTCACTGTGGAGCATTTGCAAGGATGCAAACTTCATGGATAGCATGCACAGTGAGCTGCTCACACTTCAGGTAATGGGTGCACAGGCAGAAAATGAATGTGTGACTGCCAGACAGAGCAAAAGCAGTAGGCAGGCAGTGCAGGAATGCCCTGGTTTAATCTTCCTCTCTAACAGCTTTTCTGGTTTGGATACTGCTGGATGAGGTGGTTTCTCGGGGAATGCAGCGAGAGCCAGATTTGTGGCATCACAAGTGGCTTAGCTGCATGCAGGAGAGAAAGAGTGGGAGAACAATAGTGATAAGGCATTCTATCGTGAGGGAAACAGATAGAAGTCTCTGTGGCAGCAGATGTCACACCAAGCTGCTATGTTGCCTCCCTGGTTGCCAGAGTCAAAGATGTCACTGAGTGTCTACAGAACATTCTGAAGGGGAAGGGTGAACAGTCAGAGGTTGTGGTCCATATCAGCTCCAAGGGCATAAATAAGAAGAGGGATGCGATCCTGAAAGCAGATTCTAGGGAGCTAGGAAATAAATTAAAAAGCAGGACCTCAAAGGTGGTAATCTTATTATTACTCCCAGTGCCACGTGCTCGCAGGAGCAGGAATAGGAGAATAGACCAGATGAATGTGAAGCTGGAGAGATGGTATAGGAGGGAGAAGTTTGGATTCCTGAGGCATTAAAACCAATTCTGGGAAGATGGGACCTGTACAAACTGGACGGGTTGCACCTCAACTGGACTAATATCCTCACAGGAACATTTGCTCGTCCTGTTGGGGAGGGTTTAAACTAGAGTGGCAGGAGGATGGGGAACTGAGCAGGGAGACACAAGAGAGGGAAGCAAAGAGAAACGAAAGACAGAAAAGTAGAAAGCAAAAGTGCAAGGCAGAAACAAAGACTTGCAACAAATAGGGCCATGACTGTAAAAATGTTGAAAAGATAAGTCCAAAGGCACAGTATCTGAATCCATGAAGCATTTGCAATCAGGTAGATGAATTAACAGTGCAAATTGGTATACAAAGCTATGGTATGATTGTGATTGCGGAGTCACGGCTGCAGTGACCAGGGCTGGGAACTGAATATCCAGATGTATTTGATATTTAGGAAGGACAGGCGGAAAGGTAAAGGAGGTGGGATGATGTTGTTAGTTGAGGATGAAATCCATGTAATGTTGAGAGAGGATATTGGCTCTGAAAATCTAGATGTAGAATCAGTCTGGCTGGAACTAAGAAGCAACAAGAGACAGAAAACATTAGCGGAGTTGTTTATAGGCCTCCAAACAGTGGTGGTAAAGAATAAGATGAGGGTGGCATGGTGGTTAGCACTGCTGCCTCACAGCACCAGGGACCTGCATTTGATTCCCAGCTTTGGTCACTGTGTGGAGTCTGCACGTTCTCCACGTGTCTGCATGGGTTTCCTCTGGGTGCTCTGGTTTCCTCCCACAATCCGAAAGACGTGCTGGTTCGGTACATTGCCCATGCTAAATTCTCTAAGATGGCATTATACAAGAAATTAGAGATGCGTGTAATATGGGTGCTACAGTAATCATGGGTACTTTAATCTACATATAGTTGGACAAACAAAATTAGCATTAATTCTGTGATCGATTAATTCCTGGAGTGTGTGCCTGACGATTTTTTAGACCAGTCTGTCGAAAGGAACCAGCTAGGGAAATCCTATCCTAGATTTGGTATAATTTAATGGCCATAAGTCTAGGAGCAGAAGGAGCAAAAGGTCTGTGCAATGGCCTGTAAGATTTCACACTGAGCTCCTGTTGGGAGCTTTCAGAGCAAACGGCCAATCATGTGGTCATGCGACTTGTTGCAGGTTTTTTTTGCTTCAACCAAAAGTCCATTTTTAAAACATGGCAAAAGAATAAAGTGTTGGATTTCTTTTCATGTCATTGAGACCCAACAGTAGATAGGCAAACCAGCGGCAGACAATTTATAAATTGCATAAATAAGAAATGAATCATTGATCAGAAATTTTCATTTTACCACTGCTTGTTGAGGAAGAAGGACTGCACAGAATGCTGGAGTAGTAATGAACCCCTTTAAGGGGGTGAGGTTTCAGAGGGTCGTGTGACACATTTGGCCAATTGGGCTGAAGCGTGTGAATCCTGGGGCTAAGTGCGGGCTCTCTCAGGCAGTTTAGAGTCTGGAGTCAAAGTAATTGGTAGCAACTTTCTCACTCTCTGTAAATAATTATTCTTGTTCATAAATAGTCCACTTGACGGTCGCCACTCTTTCCAAGATATTACAGCTAAAAACTAGTTAAACCTTTTTTATGTCCACACGAGCAGACAGACAGAATCTCCAAATAACATTTCAGTGATTCATTTGGTTCATCTTTATTTTCCTGCTCTCTCCTCCCCTCCCTCTTTCCCTTTTACAGTTCTCCAATAATGAAACAATGCTGCCTGCAGCATGGAGATGGACTTTCTTTTTTTATACAGAACCAATTGTCGAAATATAAAACAAGACCTGAAAGATTTTCTTGCAATCTGGTTTGCAAACATCAAATCTTTCCCCCCAAAATCTGAATTTACGGTCAGTGTATACGTATAATGTCACGTGCAGAACACTTTAATGAGGTACTCGTCAGACCAGTGTTATCATCAACCGCGCTAATGGGTTATTTTCCTGTCAAATTAACAGTATTGCACAATGCTGTAAAAAATAAAATTTGTACATACATAGAACATAGAACATTACAGCGCAGTACAGGCCCTTCGGCCCTCGATGTTGCGCCGACCAGTGAAACCAATCTAAAGCCCCTCTAATCTACACTATTCCAATATCATCCATGTGTGCATTTGAATAGAAAGGTTAAACAGCTTCCTTTTGGTCTATAGACATTTTTAAGAGCTGTGAGCTATGACTTACAAGCAGATATTACACATGCTCTGCATCACTTTCATATGCAAGCCTTTTCTCCTTATAACTTGACGTGCACAACATCTGACCATGCATGGGTTAGTTGAATAGAATACCCTTGTTTCCATAATTTACTTAATGGAATTGTCATAAGTCTTATGTTCTCTTATGTTTCGGTTTGCAGAAGAACAATTATATCAGACAATACAGACTAGGCGATGATCCATTAATCAGGCTTATTAAAAGACATATTTATAGAGTTGCAAAAAAAAAATCAATACATATTTTATTTAACTTGGAGCTTCTCAATTTGACAAAATAATTCACATTTGCTAAGTTGCCTAACAACAAGGAGTTCAGAACAGCATCTGTAATACAAACTCCTTCATGGAGGTCCCCTTATGTGCACAGCTCTACACAGTCCAAAATCAGTAGGATCAGAATTGGACTAATGATCGATTACCCAGGAAACAAAGTCTACATTCGGATTCCCTCATGGCCTTAACAGCGACTAACATATTTGAAGAGAATTCTGCCTTTTTGAAGCTGCACAGCCAAAGGGAGAGAGCAACCTGCAGCAGGAAAAAAAGGAATGGAAAAATGTATTCTTCAACAGGAAAGTGAACATGCCTTCACCCAAACGAGTACATACTGTATTGGGTAGTCAAGACTGTTGCGGATATCTTCTGACAATCCTTGCCTTCATTACATTATGCAAAGAAACTCCAATTAAATCCAAATATACCAAGGTGGAATAGTAAAATTGACTAGGGTAGCAAGGGTGGAAAAAACTGAGGTTATTACCTCTGGCTGCCTCTAAGTGCATCCAAAGGAGCTACTGTCTCTAACTATTATCTTAAAGATGAAGCCAGATCTTTAGAGAAGCTATCTAGTCTCTGCTTTGCTTCATAATTGCTGTGGGATCATACATGTGGCATAGACAAACTAACACTGTTTATGATTAGTTATTAGTGTCACAAGTAGGCTTACATTAACACTACAATGAAGTTACTGTGAAAATCCCCTAGTCACCACACTCCGGCACCTTTCGGCTACACTGAGGGAGAATTTAGCATGGCCAATGCACCTAACTAGCACGCCTTTCGGACTGTGAGTGGAAACCGGAGCACTTGGAGGAAACCCATGCAGACACGGGGAGAATGTGCAGACTCCGCACAAGCAATGACCCAAGCCAGGAATCGAACCCGGGTCCCTGGCACTGTGAGGCAACAGTGCTAATATATTGTTGCTGCCCTTCAGATGATATTTGTAACCAGATACCAACAATGGCCATTATCATTTTACTAGGACCCTTCTGTTGTTGTTAGCTGATTTGATTGGTGAATCTTGAAAGGGGAATTAAAAACATGCATAATTGAGGGGTAGCGTTAAGAAAGTGTGGGGATAAGGGGTCTGAAAACAGAAGAAGAACCAGAAGCCATGATTTCCCTCCCTGGCCCTACACGATGGTGGAGGTTAGAAACATTGAAAAACTACAGCACAAAACAGGCCCTTCGGCCCCACAAGTTGTGCCGAACATATCCCTGCCTTCTAGGCCTACCTATAACCCTTCATCCTATTAAGTCCCATGTGCTCATCCAGGAGTCTCTTAAAAGACCCTATTGAGTTCGCCTCCACCACCATTGACGGCAGCCGATTCCACTCGCCCACCACCCTCTGTGTGAAAAACTTCCCCCTAACATTTCCCCTGTACCTACCCCCCAGCACCTTAAACCTGTGTCCTCTCGTAGCAGCCATTTCCAACCCTGGGAAAAAGCCTCTAAGAGTCGACCCGATCTATGCTTCTCAACATCTTATATACCTCTATTAGGTCTCCTCTCATCCTACATCTCTCCAAGAAGAAAAGACCGAGCTCCCTCAGCCTATCCTCATAAGGCATGCCACTCAATCCAGGCAACATTCTTGTAAATCTCCTCTGCACCCTTTCAATCTTTTCCACTTCTTTCCTGTAATGAGGCGACCAGAACTGAGCACAGTACTCCAAGTGGGGTCTGACGAGGGTCTTATATAGCTGCATCATTATCCCCGGACTCCTAAACTCAATCCCTCGATTGATAAAGGCCAGCACACCATACGCCTTCTTAACCACCTCCTCCACCTGCAGGGCCGATTTTAGAGTCCTATGGACCCGGACCCCAAGGTCCTTCTCATCCTCTACAGTACTAAGAGTCTTTCCCTTAATATTGTACTCCTTCATCCCATTTGACCTGCTAAAATGGACCACTACGCATTTATCTGGGTTGAAGTCCATCTGCTACTTCTCCACCCAGTCTTGCATCCTATCCATGTCCCTCTGTAACTTCTGACATCCCTCCAGACTATCCACAACCCCACTAACCTTCGTGTCGTCGGCAAACTTACCAACCCATCCCTCCACTTCCTCATCCAGGTCATTTATGAAAATGACAAACAGCAAGGGTCCCAGAACAGATCCCTGGGGCACACCACTGGTGACCGACCTCCATTTAGAAAAAGACCCATCGATACCCACTCTCTGCCTCCTTTGGGCAAGCCAGTTCTGGATCCACAGGGCAGCAGCTCCTTGGATCCCATGCCCTCTCACTTTTTCTAGAAGCCTTGCATGGGGGATCTTATCGAACGCCTTGCTAAAATCCATATTACACTATCACTTCACTGAGCGTAAGGGGCATTGGTATGAGAGCGTGTGCAAAGAGGAGGCTGCATCATATGGGTGGCATGAGAATGGTTAAATACAATGTCATGCATCAGAGAGTGCTTTCACAATGAGACGGGTTAGACTTAATAATTCCTTTTTTGTGTCTCACACAGATCCCAGCTTGCCTCACTACCTGGCCACTCATCGAGAGGCACAGTGGGTGCCTGTACGATGAGGCTGGCTGCCATGTTCTTCATTGCTGTGTAGAATGAGATGTCAGCAGCCTGCCTCCTCCAAGGCAACACTTTGTAGGAGTGTGTGTGCGCGCAAGGCTCCATCTCACCTAAAGCACTAACAGTTCACCATGGTTACACATTTTACATTATATATATCACATTTCAGCACTTTTTGAATATATTTACACACATTGGTAGATGACTCAGTGTTTCTTTGTGCACTAGAAAACTCAGAAAGCATCACACCTCAACATGTCATTCATCCTTCAGGGAATATTGGTAACCCCACGACTTTGGCAGCATTCGCATTCAAGATGGCAGAAGATGTGCTTTGTGAGGGAAGCAGAGGTTTATGAAAGCCTGGAATATTGCATATTGCACCCACCCCAGTAACTAGACCATTGGCTGGAATGGATGGTGCACAAGTTTGTTTAAAGAGTCATTGTTGCACAATAGTGGGCTCATCTTTTGTAAGATGCCTCATCTGCATGTATACTCGAACATACAGTCCTATCAGTGTGAATAGGGTTTAAGATCTTGGATCATGCCACTCAGCATTGTGGGCATGGTTTGATTATGGACAAGGTGGATGCTTTGGCACCTCATTTACAGGCGCTGGCATTTATGCGAGGGGTCGGGCTGTCAAGGACATCTTACCATGCGTGTTTGCAATACGATAAGGCACATGCAGGTTATGATAGTGAGGTTTGCAGCCGTTTCAATGTGCCTGAGTCAAAGTCATTGATGTTGATTCTTTCCCTTGTGGGGAATGGTCATTCCCCTGAGTAACTGTTATGTCAATGCAAAAGGTCCTTCAATTGGAAGTTGCTCACTAGAGACTGGCTGATAGCAAGTGTGAGATAGAGAATCATGTGTGAATTTGCACAGAGTCAGCTGTGGCCTCATGACCATTTCTCCCAGCTGCCCTTCCGTTGGTAGCCTCGTCATCCTCCATCCTCCTCCTTTTTATCTTTCTCATCCTCCCCTTCCTTAGAGGTTGGAGCTCTGGCCATGGTGATGTTGATATTGATGTTTAGGACCCTCTAGTGCACAATGTGCAGCATGCAGCACACCACTACAATTCTTTATCCCCTTGCTGGGGCACATTGCAGAGCTCCACCTTAGCGGCTCCACCTGAGCGATCAAAACACCCAAAGCACATTTTAAAATGCCAATGGCCGGCTTGATTGTACTCCTTGTGATGATATGGCCTCAGTTTGAGGGGTTATAAAGGGGATCACTCTCCTCCTTCTTAAGGGGTAGCCCGTGTCCCCCTAGAAGTCAATCACAGATCTGCGTAGGTGGTTGAAATAGCTGAGGGTGTTGGGAACTCCTTGGTGTAAAGGAGTTGTGGCAGCTGCCAGGGAACCTTGTACACACTTGAAAGAAGCCCTTGTTGTGGTCACAAAACACCTGGACCTTGTGTGAATGAATGAAACGACGTTTAGGTGTCCAAATGTTGAGTTAGGATCTTTATGACAACATGGGCGCAATCAATAACATGCTGTACCTGAGGGAAGCCTGCTAATTAGAGCCATAGAGGTTTACAGCATGGAAACAGGCCCTTCAACCCAACTTATCCATGCCACCTAGTTTTTAACCACCAAGCTAGTCCCAATTGCCCACTTTTGGCCCATATCCCTCTATACAAGTCTTACCCATGTAACTGTCTAAATGCTTTTTAAAAGACAAAATTGTACATGCTTTGACTACTACCTCTGGCAGCTTGTTCCAGACACTCACCACCCATTGTGTGAAAAAATTGCCCCTCTGGACCCTTTTGTATCTCTCCCCTCTCACCTTAAACCTATGCCCCCTACCTTTGGGAAAATATATTGACTATCTATCTTAGCGATGCCCCTCATTATTTTATAGACCTCTATAAGATCACCCCTAAGCCTCCTACACTCCAGGAAAAAAAAGTTCCAGTCTATCCAGCCTCTCCCTATAACTCAAACCACCAAGTCTCAGCAGCATCCTGTAAATATTTTCTGCATTCTTTTTAGATTAATAATATCCTTTCTGGCCATAATAGGGTGACCGGAACTGTATACAGTATTCCAAGTGGAATTGGGCAAAGGGCATGGCTCCTTTCATCTGAGATGTCAAATCCACAAGGAAATTAATGTGGGCCCCCACACAAGCAAATAGGGCAGTAGTTACAGACTCAATGCAGATACTGCCTGACAGGTCTGCTACCAGACAGGTCTGCTGCTGAGCCTTGGAAAGATCCTGAGAATTTTTCACTATATTCCAATACATGTGACAATAATGTAATCCTCGGCACTGGTTCTCTCATATTACTGTATGATGTACTTGGTCTAAACACCCTTTCTACAGGGTAGAACCTGCTTGCCCTGTCTCTCCTCTTCCTCCTTCCTGATTATACTACCTCTTTTCCCTGGCCTTCAGCTATTCACATTGACTGGTTTCCATTGCCCCTATGTGCGAGGGTGCCATGCCTCATCTTATATCTTCCTTCACACGAACCGCTTTCAGCGCCTTCTCAAGCACATAGTTCTTCCTGGCACCTGGGTGCACAAATCGGGGAGGAGGGCAAAGATACTGCCCTGTGAGTCCAGTAGACCCAATCCCCTACACCCATGAGTTAAAGCAAGATATTTTGGGGTTGTTAATACAAGTTTAAAGCAAATTCCACAAGGGTTACTGCACCTCTCCAAAGAGGGACCTGACTTTCCAAATAAATGCACAAAGTTTCAGACACCTGTCAGACCTAAATCTGCCTCTGTGAAAAGCAAATGCACAAAAGAAAAACCACCTCCATTCCTGCCCTCGTGAAAATGGTAAGTGCCTTTTTTGGGGGCAGGGCTTCAGATTTTCGTGCACATCCACAGTTTGCGCAATGATATGTCCTTGTTGCCTGCTCAGAGGAGCAGGTTAAAATGGTGGCCAGCATAATTCTGATAAATCCATGAATAGCTAGTAACTCAGGGTACTTTCACTGATTACATGCTTCATGGGTTGGTGTGGAAAAATTGTATTCCTCTCACAAAACCCATATATCATGACTCTCCCCTTTACTTGCTCTAATTGGTTAAATTTGACTTGCATGCATCTGATGTGTAAGAAGTTAAGGTTCCCATTTCCCCTGATGGATGACTCTTGACTTTACAGAATCTTTACAGTGTAGAAGGAAACCATTCAGTTTATCAAATGCTAATGGCTCTCTGAAAGCTCATTCTACCTCACCCCAATCCCCTGCTTTATCCCCATCCTTTCTTTTCAGATAACAATCCAATTCCCTTTTGAATATCTCAATTGAATCCGTCTCCGCCAGCCTCTTAGGAAGTTCACTCCAGACTCTAACCACTTTAGGATTTTATAAAGGACAAAACTACAGCTCCCACCTGAAGTTATGTCAATGTGCTGACCACAGAATGTAATTATGAAAAGCACAGTTTTATTTGCTTCTATGTGACATTTGCCTATAACCGTCCTGCATGAGGTACCAAAATCATGAAATCTAGGCTTAAACCTTCCCTAATACCAGCCTGGATTCCAAGTTCTGCTCGCCACATTATAAGAAGGATGTGATTGCACTGGAGAGGGCACAGAGGAGATTCACCAGGATGCTGCCTGGGATGGAGCATTTAAGTTATGAAGAGAGGTTGGGTAGACTTGGATTCCTTTCGTTGGAGCAGAGAAGACTGAGAAGTGACCTGGTCGATCTGTACAAGATTATGAGGGACATGGACAGAGTAGATTCCTCTTCGTTATGGTTCAAGTTGAGGGGCAGGAGGTTTAGGGGGGGGAAGTGAGGAAAAACATTTTTACCCAGAGGGTGGTGATGGTCTGGAATGTGCTGCCTGGGAGGGTGGTAGAAGCAGGTTGCCTCACATCCTTTAAGAAGTACTTGGCTGAGCACTTGGCATTTCATAACATTCAAGCCTTGGCGCCAATTGCTGGGAGATGAGATGAGGTGGGAGTTCAGGTGTTTCTCACATGTCGATGCAGACTCGATGGGCCGAAGGGCCTCTTCTGCACTGTATGATTCTATGAAGTCAATGAACGAGCTTCCAAATTCACTACATAAAATGGAGGAGGGAGAATGTAAAATATTTCAGTGAAAATTTCCTTTTCCAATTTCATTCAAAGCATTTTGTTGTGTTACTTGACTTCACAATCCCCTTGTCTCCAGGTTTCTTCAGGTTTTGTTCCCATTTTTGCCTGCTGAATGTTGAACCCTGCGGCTGGCAGCTTTTCCTCGGGTGGCTTCACCATTAAGTACAATAGGGTAGAATTTCCCCTTGCCCAGGTGACCTGTTACTGACCCTGGAAAAGCATCAACTTTATTGAACACCAATAAAAGTACTCTGAATTGTGCAGGGTTGAAAAAAATCCCATGAAATTTGTACAGTTTGGAAATTACAAATAAATAATAAATTAAGATATAACTACACCACACAAGAAAAATGAGATCAGTTACTAGGAAAGATCATTGAAAAGTATATGTGTTGTGTTTCAGGTACAAAACTAAAAGTGAAAGGCAGGAAGGAGGATATAAGATCAAATAGAAAGAAGCTGCAGTACTTGTCCTTTTCCTGATGCTGAATGTATAGGTTCTCCAAAGGATTTTATTCCATTCCCTTAACTAGATTCTGATTCACCTCATTTTCATAGTGTGGCACAGTGGTTAGCACTGCTGCCTCACAGCACCAGGGACCTGGGTTCGATTCCCGGCTTGGGTCACTGTCCGTGTGGAGTCTGCACATTCTCCCCGTGTCTGCGTGGGTTTCCTCCGGGTGCTCTGGTTTCCTCCCACAGTCCGAAAGACATGGTGAATAGGTGCATTGGCCATGCTAAATTCTCCCTCAGTGTACCCAAACAGGCGCCGGAGTGTGGCAACTAGGGGATTTTCACAGTAACTTCATTGCAGTGTTAATGTAAGCCTACTTGTGACACTAATAAATAAAATTAAAACAGGGGAATTACCCAATCATCGCCGTTCTGGGAGGGAATATTGGTGTCATGATATCAAGCCTCATTTTTATGTATTAATCTTTTTGGTCTAAGATCAGAGAGATTAGAGGGATCAAGTTCTATAGGTTGTGAATGTCAATGACCCCTGACTTAAGTGGTAGCATAATAGCACTCTTCTTTCAGAAAATGCAAGACATCTGGAGACCTTTTGAGACTAAAGGCAAGTTTCAGTCTTTCTGTGAAACATATTCCCACAAGATGTTAATTTTTCCTATAAAGCTGACTCCTTTTTGCCTTCATTGTAGGTCCATAAGCTGGTCAATTACCTGAACCATTGACTGGCACATGTTGCTCAATCTATGGTTAGCCATAAAAATGCAGTTTATGCCCCAAGTGTCTGTGTGTAGAAAATACTGTATGGAAAAATACCAAGAATAATTTCTCTTCTGCTGTTTGCTTCACTCGCTCTCCCTTCTTCTCCAGGGCTGTGACCTTGTGCGACTCATTTTACAACCCAAAAATATCTATTTTTTGAAAGGAATAATTTTAAAATGTATTCAAAGGAAAGTGTGTGAACCAAAGTTTAATACAAAGACATAATACTGCAGAAAAATAACATTTCCATATTTATAGTCAGTAAATAACAATACAATAGCTTGTTTTATTGGAAAGATATTTTCAGAAAAGTTGTATTAACATTTTACAATTATATTTAACTTTGTCAATATGCTTTTGTTCTATCCTGTTTACTGAATTATTCAATTGGATTCTGAACAGTAATAAATGAAATATCTGTGCTCTTGCAGTTAGCACACAGCCAGAGAGCTGCTACTCTATTTAAAGTATTTTATTTTCTCTTTCCAGCCATTCAAAACGATTTTTGCGTCCATTCATCTTTTTGAGAAGTTTCAAAAATCATATTCCAAAGCTGGACAAGTGTGTTAAGGAAGATGTGGAATCCACTCCAATTCCTGCTATGATCTGAAGGGAAAATCAACCGTTTCCTTCTTTTTTGATAAATGAACATCATTGGAGCAGTGAAAAATGTTGTAAACTCTCAGGTATAAATATCAAGTTGCAGAAAATGCACTAATCTATTAAAAATACACTGGCAATGCACCTGCGAGTCACATAGTAATATTTTGTCATGAGTGAGGTAATTTTATGATTGGGTTGAGTTTGCTGGGTTTTTTTCTTTTTCAATTTTCCCTTGTACAGGCAAGGCTAGAGAATATCTCACCATAATACAATTATCGTAAGAGCTGATTTAAGTGGTGGTTGCGCAAATATTGCGGAATCCTTTAGTTATAATGGTTACATTTTTCTATTTGTCTATTATCTTCAAAAATACATTTTAACTCTTACTAATCAAACAAAATTGAAAATTGAGTGTGCGTGGCAATTCGTTAATGGTACTTGGAATGCTGAATGTCTATTCAAACCTAAATATTTTTGCTGATGGGAGAATTAAAACTCATTTTGTTGCATGAATAACATGATGAATATTGGTTGGATGAATACCAGCGTGCAACAAACCTAAACTTCACCAAGCATTATATGTTGATTCTCTAATTCTTGTAAAGGTATAAATGATCTCCATTGCAACAACTTAAATAACTTTAAAGATCTTGGCTCAGTGAGCTTCATTTTTGTAGAGGGAAAATATCTTTTGTTCTTCTACCTGTGTGACATTTTAATAAAACAACTGCACTTGAGCATTTCAACCTAAATTGTTAAAAGAGATATAAACTGGCCTCCGATTACGGCTGCCATATCTTTAACCATCTTTATGAAATCTCTTAAGTACTAGAAGATCTTTACAGATTTCACCTGCTTATTTCTATCACGTTATTCATTCAAAGAAAGGATTTATAATGTTGAATATTTTACATCTTTAGCTCACAGTATTTCCTGAGCCAAAACAAATATTAAGATCTTAAATGAACATTGAAAATAAAGGATACACGCAGCAAGACATTCAGCACGGGAAACAGAAAGCAGACAGGTTAATATTTTGGATAGAGGCCCCCGGCAAAATTTGCAACAATATTGTGTAAGTTGTCCTGGTTCACAAATGCCACGGCAGCCCCGCAAAGGGTTAATACAAACTGACATGTGGGGCAAAAGTGCGTAAATTATGCGTTAGCTTGACCTTTGAATGCTAGGCTGACTACGTGTGTGCCTGCTATTGCTAAAATTATATTGAGCCACTCTCCTCATCCGGATCAAAGTTCTGAAAGATTATAGAATTTATTAACAGTGCGCCAGATTTTTCAAAATAGAAAACAAATATATTGCTTTTATCATTGATTAAAGCAACACTTATTGGAGCGTTACTTCAAAAAAAAGTTCATTTTCCGAGCATGTGTTCCTTAGAGAAATGATTGTGAAACGGTTCTGCTGTACTTTTGTGGATTCTGTCTAAATTAAAGGCTGGACCACTGTAGAGAATAAATGTGCTTTAATTTCAGTGAGTGAAAAGGCGAACCCAAGCTGAACCCCCTATTGAGATTTAATTTCAAAGAATAATTCTGAGTGCTTTATTCTGTATGGGGGCTGAGCAGCAGCCATACACAAAAGCTGGACAGACTGTTGATGAATAAAAACGCCACAGTAATTTTGGATGTGAGTGCTATCTCTTTGATTACTCAAGCTCCAAGGTAGTCCATCACGCCACAATAATTCACCCGGCATTGACTCTCACCTCACAACTGCATTTTTCCCATCAGTCCGATTAGAAACAGCACTGCCCCTTATCAGATTAATCTCTTACAATTCCAAATCTGACCTCTGAATAAAAAAAAAAGCCTTCTGATGCAGAATATCATTGCAGGCAAGAAGGCTTCAACAGCTGACAGCACTCGGCACGGATCATCCTAAAATGGATCATCTAATACACTTCTGCCATCCCATCATAACATTGTCTGAGAACACCATTCTCCTCCGTGGGTCTGTTTTGCTGCGCTGCCTTTGTACTCGTTTTTTCATGCAGAAAAGAGGTGGCTGGGGTCAATAGGGAAGAGATCTAGCTCTGGGTACAGAGATGGTGCGTTTTTCGAACTGGTGTTGGGGGAAGGGAATAAACGCGAAATAATCCAGGGATACGTTGATCAAAAAAAAAATCTGATTTTCAAAAGTTTTGAGCCCATATCCTCTGTGTTTATTCAAAACAAAAGGTTGAATGCTGTCTTTTAATGGCACGCAGTGAAAATGATGAGCAGGCTGAATTTTATCGTGGGTGATATTTTGCATCACGGTTTTAGTGTTGACAGTGAATGAGAATTGACCATTCGTTATACATCAATCTAATGTCCCGCTAATGATTTTCAAAGCAGCTGACAAACTCAAACAACGTAAACGCCAAAAAAAAAGTTGGTTAATTCAGTGCTGGTTTGTGCAGAAGGTGTTGAGAAATAATTCAGCAGCCAATTGAAAGTATTTTATATTGCTTGGTATGCACAGAATTACTTTCTGGTCTGGCAAAGTGGCCCCAAAGGGGCAGATGGAGTATAATGTGGGGTAATGGGAGGTTATTCACATTGGTAGTAAGCATAGGAAAACAGAATTTAAAAAAAAAAATGTGTGAAACTTCTAAATGTTCATGTTCTTAGAGACTTTGGTGTACAATTATAAAGAAAGTTAGCATGCAGGTACAGCAAGCAATTAGGAAGGTGCATGTTGGCCTTTATTACAAGGGAACTGGAGTGCAAATTTAAGGAAGTCTTGTTACAATGGCATAGGGCTTTGGTGAGACCACATATGCAGTACGGTGCACAGTCTTGGGGTGGGATTTTACGAACATTCCCACTGGTGGGATCTTCCGACACAGGTTCCCCAATGGTGGAGGGTGCAAACAACGGGAAACCCTGTTAACAGCGGCAGGATGGGAAGAATCTGTCATCAGCCAACGGTGGGCCACCTCCACCACTACAGGTTGGGGCGGGCGGGGAATCCTGCCCTTGTTCTCCATACCTATGGATGGATATACTTACATTAGAAGCAATATAGTGAAGCTTCAATAGATTGGTTCCTGCAATGAGAGTATTGTCCTTTGAAGCTGTTTGGCTGAGTAAATTTACTCTAATTAAAGCATACAGAATTCTGAAAGGGCTTGACCAAAGGACGCTGAGAGGTTGTTTTCCCAGGCTGAGGAATCTAGGACACTGGGACACAGGGTGGGATTTTCCGGCCACGCTCGCCCCAAGGCCAGAAAATCCTGCCCGAGATCAACGGACTTTTGCATGGTCCGTGTCCCGCCCGTTATAATTCCTGTGGCAGGCAGGACAGGAAACTTCTGCCCACTGTCTCAGAATAAGATTATTAATCATTTAAAACTGAGATGAGGAGAAATGTCTTCACTGAGGGGAATCTTTTGAATTGTCTACCCCAGAGCGCTGTGGACATTCTATCATTGAGTATACTTTAGGCTGAGATAGACAGATTTTTGATTTTGGATTTAGAAAGGGATATGAGGAGAAGGCAGGAGGTTTGAATTGAGGCATGGGATCAGCCATGATCATACTGAATGGTAGAGGAAGCTTGAGGCTCATATTACCCTGCTCTTATTTCTGACGTTCTGGAGGCAAAATACACTGTTGTTATCGCAAGACAAAAGGAAGTCCAGTAAAAGTTGAAACAGAGCAATGAAGTAGGTCAAAAATGTCACTGCAAACTTGCAACAAAAAATAGATTTGAAAATGAATTTAAATGAAAGTTGTTACAGATATTGGTAAAAAAAAGAAACACTTTATGCAGAGAGATGTTCTAAAGGAAGTAACAAGGGAAAGGACACAAATAAAATTGCATGCTAATGCAAGTTACAGTCCTTATGTCTTACACCAAAAATAATATATTGCAGGAAGAAACTTCCACAAATAGAATCATCCTGGCTTAATCCACACTCATTTCCAGTTCAAAAGCAGAACTGACACACAATAGGCTGGGGTGGTTATGATGGGGAAGTGGATTAGTGAAAATAAAAAGAAGTGAGGTTGTCTAGAGGATTATACCTGAGGAGATTGGTTAGAAAGAGCAAATAGTCGGACTTTGATCAAATATTCTATGGGCCGAATTTTTCAAGGAATGACAATCACCATCGGATTGCCAATCCACTCTTTTTTTGTACTAAAATGGCCTGGTCTGAACTTCTGAACCAGGCCTCTTCGGACATAGTATACCTGTACTTGGAATCCTTCCTCGTAGTGCAGGGTCATCAGAGGAAGCCAAGCCACACCCCCTTTTATCAATCCTCCTCCTCCCCCTTCAGGTACCATGCCCTAAACAGAC
The DNA here is from genome assembly GCF_964213995.1 of Mustelus asterias. NCBI lineage: Eukaryota > Metazoa > Chordata > Chondrichthyes > Carcharhiniformes > Triakidae > Mustelus > Mustelus asterias. The sequence continues at coordinate 36,850,868 of NC_135815.1, read as the reverse complement.
AACTATGGACACCCATTGGATTGGTCCATGATTATGCTTCAAAGTACTGCAGTGGATTGTCATTGCCTTCTGCAGCATGGCGGACAGGGAAACTCTCCTTTCCTTCACGTCTGCCTTTCAGGATATTGGAAGGATTCACAGGCTCCGAAACAACTTGTTCAGCCACATTATGAATGCACCTTCCATGGCCATTCAGCCCCCGAGTGGGACCTGGAGATTCATGCCCAGAAATAAGGACGCCGTCAATGTGCCAGAAGACCTCCACTTTATAACACTAGCTGCCACATTCCAGTAAGTAGAGAGTTTAAAGGTCCCAAAACCACTTTGAAAAGCTATGGAGAGAAGGCAAGTGTGTAAGGTAAGTGAGTTGGGTTGGGGTGGGGGTGGGCGGTGGCTAGTAAGTGGGCGAGGGAAGTAGGATAACTGATGGGTGGGTGAGACAATAGGTTGGCAGGTAAGTGACTGAGGGAGTGGGGTGGCAGATTGGTGGTTGAAGTGGTTGGGTGGAGAGATAGGATAAATCCATGTTCAGGGGAGTCAGATGGTGGGGGGTAGTAAGGTCGGAGTATTTGGGGGGGGTTGAGGAGTGCTTGGGAGGGTCAGGCAGTGACCAGGAGGGTAGTAAGGTGGTGACGGGTAATTGCGGAGGTTGGGGAATAGTCAAGGGGGTCAGGGTAGTTGGGTTAAGAGGGGTGGTCAGGTGGTTAGAAGGGTGGTAAGGGTGTAATTGTGTGATTGGGAGGGTAGTTAAGTGGTCAGGGGGTAATCAGATGGCCGGGGTGTAGTTGGGGGGGAGCTGGATCAAGAGGGTAGTCGGGCCAGGGAGGAATTGAGGGTCCAGGGAGCTCAGGGGGCAGAGAGAGTACTGAAGGAGAGCAGTGAGTGGGGGTCAGAAGTTGAAGCTGGGTTTAATCTTTCTAACCACTACACTGGTAAGTGAGTTGGAATCATCTGAAGTCTCCAGTTCTAAGTCAGGGTTTCATAGGGTTCCAGACCCAGGGGAATTGCCCATCGGAAATCCAAATTTCCCGGGTAATTAACATGTGGTCAGTGCATTGGGACTTCTGAGGGATCCCCCAGTGTATCTTGTGGGGTACCTCCAGAGTAAGACAATCTGGAGATCGGAAGTTCTGGGCCATAGGCATCATATGTTACATCAACATGTCCATACGCACTGGGATTTTCCAGTTCTTCCCACCGGCGGATCTTCCAGTCCTGCCCAAGTTGACACACGCTGCTAGTTCCCTGACAGCAGGACAGGTAAGCTATGCAAAGCACTGTAGACTGCAGCAGGACCGGAAGATTCTGCTAATGGCCAGTGGTGAGTCAGCTCCGTCACGGGAAAACATTCCGCAGAGGGGCTGGAAAATTCTGGCCACTGACTGCATAAGCACCCAAAGGTCACAGTAGCTAAATGGATAAGTACTCATGTAAACTCACAGAGGCTCTTTGCACAGAGCAAGTAGAATCAGACAGTCTTTGGCTTTCATTAAGAGAGGAATATCAATAGAATATCTAGCATCAACATACACACTGACATTTATCAGCAGCACAGGTAAAAATAATTTGTGAAAATTGTTGGGTATCAGGAAGCATAGTAAGGTGTTGCAGAGGTTGAGGATTATCAGATGCTAGTAGCTACAGTCAAGTTTCTCATGATACAGATCTCAGTGGAGGACATTACAACAGATGCTAAGTAATCACTTGATTCAATACACAGGATAGTAGTAGGTGATAGGTGGGTTGGACCAGTGCTTGTGGGCATTGCAGTTCCCCCTTATGCTAGGGACAACCTACAGGAGGAACTGAATAATATCCAGACATGGGCTAAGAAATGGCAGATAACATTTAAACCTAATATAGGTCAGACAATGACCATCTCCAATCAAAAGAGGCCCAACCACTTGTCTTGACCATCAATGCCATTACCATTACTGAGCCCCGTGCAGCCAACATCTGTGGGGTTAACTATAACCAGGCGTTTAACTGAACCAGTTTTATCAGCATAACAGCAAGGCAGAGGTGGATAATTTGGTTTCCAGGCTTGCCTCCAGATTCTCCATTCCTCTCAGTTATATTCAAAGCACAGTTCAGGAGTGTGATGAAATTCTGATCACTTGCCTGAATGGGTGCAGCCACATTCATGAAGTTGACAATATCCAGAAAAGTCTCCTTGATTATAGGTCCTGTTATTGAATTCAATAACGACGCTCTCTCCCACTCATACACTGTCATGATGCATGTACAGATTACAGGATTCACAGCAAAAATTCACCAAACTTGCTTTAAAGCTTTAATGGCTGTCCCAGCTCCACAATCACTGAAAAGGACAACAGCATGGAAATATCTGCCAGAATTCTACCACCCCACCCGCCACGGAATCGGAACGGGCGAGGGGCGGACAATGGAAATGTCCGACGACCTCGGGCAGTATTTTCCAGTCGCAGGTCAAGTGAGGCCGTACAATCCCGCCCCATCATCTTCAAATTTTACAGCAAGGCACACATTGTTCTCTCGCTTCCTTCCATCCTCGGATCAAAATATTTGAATTCCCTACTAGCACCATCAGGTGAGCACCATCTTCACAAAGACTGCAGAGGTTCATCTTGTATTCCCTTGAGTACAGAAGATTAAGAAGTGATTTAATTGAAGTGTTTAAGATGATTTCCGGGGTTGGTGAGATAGATAGAGGGAAACTATTTCCTCTGGTGAAGGAGTACAGAGCATAGTTGCATAACTCCAAAATTGGGGCTAAACCATTCTGGGGTGATGTCAGGACATACTTCCTCACAAAAAGGATAGTGGAAATGTGGAATTCTCTCTCCAAAAAACTCTTGAAGCAAGGTAAATGGAAAATTTTAAAATTGAAATGGATCATCATGACCCATCCCCCCATCTAAATTATAATATTATATATGTAATACTCATTATATGAAAGTGTTACATGTGAAGCTCATGCTAATAATGCTTTTTCAGAAAGCAGGAATTTCTTTGAATTTAAATACAAAGTGATTTTTTTTTAATCCCCTGACTTGGACAAGGCTGAATTAATGTGACACCCCCACCACCATTCTTTTGAACAGTGGGTCCATCTAGCAATCTCCTTGGGGGCTCCTCTGCTGGTCGAAATAATCAGCCCACTATGCATCAGGTATGTTGCACTCATACCTTGTGCCCATCTCTCAGGCCTCGGTAGGCACTTCCAGATTATTTCACAAACGCCTTGCCAAAGTTTCTCGGGGCCTCCAGGTCCTTGCGGACCTCAATTTGAGAACCAGTGATCTACCGGAATGGTGGAACGTGTTAGGAGCTGAATTTCCTCCTCTTGTTCAAATGCTCCGAAGGCCTTCCATTACCACCTCTAAAATTTAAAGTTTTTGAAGTTTAAAGTTTATTTATTAGTGTCACAAGTAGGCTTACATTAACACTGCAATGAAGTTAAAATCACTAGTCACCACACTCCGGTGCCTGTTCATTGACACTCACAACCTATAGAACTTGATCCCTCTAATTTCTCTGATCTCAGACCAAAAGGATTAATACATAAAAATGAGGGGCTTGATATCGTGACACCAATACTTCCTCCCAGAACGGAGATGATTGGGTAATTCCCCTGTTTTAAGTTTATTCATTAGTGTCACAAGTAGGCATTAACACTGCAATGAAGTTACTGTGAAAATCCCCTAGTCGCCTCACTCCAGCACCTGTTCGGGTACACAGAGGGAGAATTTAGCATAACCAATGCATGTCGTTCAGACTGTGGGAGGAAACCGGAGCACCCGCAGACACAGGGAGAATGTGTGCAGACTCTGCACAGACAGTGACCCAAGCTATGAATGGAACCTGGGTCCCTGGCACTGTGAGGCAGCAGTGCTAACCACTGTGTCTCTAGGCACTAGGATGGACAATATATGCAGCTTTGCCAGTATCACCCATTCCCAAATATTATTTTTAATTAAAAATCCTTTTCAACATTTGTGCGTTACTTGAAACAAATAAACAAAAATCATATTCATGCTTTGGCAAATTCAAAAAGTCTCCAAACATTTTTAATAATGTTTTTTTTTTTAATTATACAGAAAAGTAAAGTACTCTGCAGGAGCAGGCACTTGCTTATGTCTCTCTGATAGAAATTTTAATATTGGCAGCCTTCCCACACTCCAGCCTGGTTATCATGTCTGAAGTGACAGTTCACAGTCAACCCAGAGGAATAACATTTCCCCACTGGACAAAGGCAATTGGGAATGTCTCTGTTTTGGACACACCTTCAATTCAATTAGTTTTCTTCTCTCTGCTAACATCAGCTGCCATCAATCTCAGAGGTTCAGAAGCATCGAAATTATTTTGTTCTTCTTTCTCCAATTAAGACCTTAAAAAAGAATTATAGAATCCCTACAGTGCAGAAGAAAGCCATTTGGCCCATCGAGCCTTCATCAACCACAATCCCACCAAGGCCTTATCCCCATATATTTAACCTGCTAATCCCCCTGACACTAAGGGGTAATTTAGCATGGCCAATCAACCTAACCCGCACATCTTTCAGACTGTGGGAAGAAACCGGAGCACCCGGAGGAAACCCACGCAAACACGGGGAGAACATGCAAACTCCACACAGACAGTCACCTGAGGCCGGAATTGAACCTGGGTCCCTGTGAGGCAACAGTGCTAACCATTGTGCCACCGTGCCGCCCTTGGAAGAAAGAAAACAGGTGCCTGCAAAACACTGCAGAATTTCGTTAAAACCTACACGAGGTACTACTTGTTTGGGTTATAAAAAGCGGGGGTGGTGGGTAACCACTTGGCCAAAATAGCCAGTTTGTAAGCTGTACATGCTATGTGATTCTATGAAGAGTATTAGTAAAAACCCTGTGAGGCATAATGTGGCCTTTTCCACAATTTAAATTGTGTGAAAGTCATCTCTGAATGAAAGATGTTAGCACGCCCATAATGATGGGTTTGCAATTCCCCCTTTCCATTAGATGATTGTTCATTTAAATAAAATATATTTCTCATTTTCCAACTTCTAAAATATTGTGAATAAACAACGGTTCTCACCAATATGTCTCGTGAAACACTGAAATTCAGTTACTCACTACTGTCTGCCCTCTGTAACTCACAGAGTTGTGGAGAATCAGAGAACTTCAGTTATTTTTACCAGGTTTATTGCTCTAGCCTACTCATCTTCATCAATAACTGTGGCTCAGGGGATAATGTACTGCATTATGAACTAGTGGATGTATAAGGTGGTCTTCAATGAAGCATTGACACCTAAGAATGCAGTGAGAGCTTAAGTCCAATGCTGGAAAATTCATAATCCTGCAAAATTATATAAATGAATATGTCCCTATCTTCAAGGCAGAGTTGACAGATTTTTGATAGATAAGGGGGTTAAGGGTTGGAGCAGGCTCAAAGGGCAGAATGGCCTATTCCTTTGTTCCTGTGTTTATGGGGTTCAGTCAGGAAACTGGAGTTGAGAACACAACCAGATCAGCCATGGTGCACCAGGCTTGAAGGGCCGAATAGTCTACTCTTGCTCCTAAGACCTACGTCTCTATGTTGCTATGTTCGATTTAGCCTGCATCATTACATGCCTTGTAAAGTGAAGGCACCACAGAACTAAAACTGTAAACTTAATATATATGTTTTAACTAAGCTGCTCAGCACTGGTAAGGATTGTAATCCTGCCAATTTTAGCTTCATGTTTTTTAAAAATTCAGGGGGTAAAAGTCACAGAGCTAGAAATTTAAACTAGCACTGTGACAAATTGGTCAATTATAATGCTATTAAGGTTGTACTTGCCCCTAATATTTTTTTAACTGAACTCCCCACTAGGGGGGATTTTCAAGATGGCAGCCAGTCACCTCTGAAGAAGTAAGAGACAACTCAAATAATTTAGTGGGGGGTATTAAAGGGCCCTCACCCTCATAATAGGCTCCATTAACATTAATATAATAATATAGCTTGTGGTATACGCAGACTATATAATGGTCAGCAGAGTGATACAATAAAAATGTCCTCTGGTGCGACTGGCCATAACTCACCCAACACTTGTCACTGGGGAGTTGTCCAGTCAGCTTCACCTGGGAGAGATAATTATTGCATTTCACTGTCGATCCTGACACAGCCCTCTATTTCTTGAAATACTTTTTTAAAAAATGCTTCTTAATTTGCAACATTTTTACCATCAGAATCATTTGCTCTACATTCATTTTACAAGTTTCACTGCCGCCTTCTGATGCTTGCCTACAGCATAAAGATTATAGGATCCTTTTTTTCAGTTCGTTTGATTAACAATTCGCAGACACTCCCATTTGTAAATTAGCCAGAAAATCCACAGCACAGTCTCAGCAATGTGACCTTACCTTACTTCTCGCTACCTCTTATTTCAGTTGCATTTTGCATTAACTAATTGTCCTCAACTGACTAAACTGCAGCCTTGTGTGTAGCGGAGCTCTGACTAAAATGTATGGATATGCATTGCTCCTATATGTTCGTTCCTGTTGCCCCTCCCCTCCCCCCTGCCTACAATTCGGGTGCCCGCTACTGAGCAGCTAAAAATAACTGATGCATTTACCAGATTTAAATCATTTAGCACTTAACTTCCTTTTGTTTTACTCACTGCTCTCCGCTGCTTTTAACCCAAGCTACTTAATGCACAGCCAGGTTACAAAAGCCTAATGACCACTGACACCAGCTCAAGTAAATTTTCCATTATTACCAAACTCCACCATGTCAGTGTCATTGGAAGCCTGCACTTCCTTAATGTTTTCTGGCCCAGACAGTGATAAATGGACTCCAGTGGAGCTCTCACTACATTTATCATAGCCTGAAAAAACCATGCAAAAAAAAATACTAAGCAACACGAAGGGATTTTTTTTTTAAAAAACAGGCTGGAGTCATACAGTACCGAGCTGACCTGCTAATCTGTACTAGCTAAATTGGTTCTGCCTCACAGGCACAATATCTCTGCAGAAGTAATTATTATCCCATTGGCAGTGGATTGTACTTATGGATCACAGAAAGCATTGTCATTTAAAGATCATAAAAATTCCCCCTCCTGCTGTGTTTTCTCTTCCCTGCTTGGTGTCATTTAGAGATCAATTTGTGATGGGCCATCCAGTGAGAATTCACCTTGGCTCAGGTTCTGAAGCAGCCCACTGCCAAGCGCGAGGAAGTGCAATAGGTGGGACAGTGGGACGCCAGCAGTTTACTCACTAACAGACTGACAGCCGTATGCAAAGGAAGCAAAGGCTGGATTGAGATGGACCTGCTCACTGGAAGACCTCTGTCCGCAAAGAGACCTGGAAAGAATTGAGTGTAAATGTATTTTCGAGCAGAGATCAAATGACACATCAGTCCTGCTCGTCTAGTCAACTAGGGGGAAATAGCACAAATTCAAGGAAGAATCAATAGCATCGTGGCTGTGAGGAGCTATAGAACTATTTGAATCAGAGATGTTTTTTATGTGCATGTCTACACAAAATATCTGATTCCCATTAAAACCGAATTAGTGTTACATTATATTGTCCCATTTAGGGTTTAATTGAAATAAATATAAATTAAATCTATACCCACGCCTTCAACTCGATGGAGGAAAGGAACAGCAGTACGGTGAAGGTCTCAACGCACTACCAAAGTAAGAATTAAAAGACACTTCAGAGTAAAATACCGGTTAACTTTCAAAACCTTGATGTCCCTTCATCAGGTCTGAATGAAAAAGGACAGTCAGCGCTAGAATATCAACAATATTAAATATGAACTGACATCAGAGAAGGTTTTTCAGTAGATATGGAGACTGCAAAATCAAATGTGACTTCAAAGTCATCCTTTAAAATCTATACTGAAGTAAAATCTGTCATTTAGCTATATAAACCTCATGAAGAGGTAGCCATCCACTGCGACTTTAACCTACTGGGAACTTTTTAGCGAACAACTATATATACTGTGCTAAAGTGAAAGGTGAATACTAAAAACCATCAAAGCTAATCTGCAAAACAACATTTCCATAATTCGGTTTTGATTGTTTTTTTGTGATTTATTTTGGAAAAAGGACATGCAGAAAAGTTACTTTAGCCAAGGGGAGAAAACAGAGGCTAAATGGGGGCAGGGCGAGTGTGTCTGAAAGTGCTGATTTAGCACACAATTTTGGGATTAATTGCTGATTACCATCATTTGAATTTGCCTGGAGGGGCTAAGCAGACACCTGCAGGTTTGGTGCACAAACGTTGATTAAAAGTAATTTCCATGGCGCAGTTTATATGGGCTTCTTGAACCCACTTCCACTGAAGGTGTGGCACACAGCAGCACTCTGCAGGATGTTTTAGGGGCTGAGGGAGAAGTTGCACAGTTGTGGCCATGAAGGTCAGCCTGGCTCCATGAGTACATTCTCAGCTCTGAGTAAGAAAATTGGAAAGCCCTACTTCAGGGACTGAAGCAGATACATCTAGGCTGACGCTCCTGTGCAGTATTGAGGGAGTGCTGCATTATCAGGATGCCAGCTTTTAGATAAGACATTAAATTGAGGTCCCCCCTCTGTTCCCTCCAATGGATGTAATAGTTCCCATGGCATTATCTTAAAGAAGAATGGGGGAGTTCTCCAGGGATTCTTTAAACCTCAATCACTGTCACTAAAACAGATGATCCTGTCTTTACTGCATTTCTGCCTGTGGGATTTTGCTGTGTGCAAATTGGCTGCTTTGTTTCCGACATTATAACAGTCACTATGGCTACACTTCAAAAGTACGTCATTTGCTGTAAGGTGCTTTGGGACGTCCTGAGGTTGTGAACGGTGCAATAGAAATGCAAGTCTTTTAAGATGGAGTGACAGAGCACTCACACGTTTCATGAAGTCCTCTGACAATTTCCAGAATAAATGCTGTGCAAGTATTGGTGAAGCTTTGACTGGAGTATCCCATTCTGTTTCAGAGGTCATCTGCACATCTCCTGTTGCAATGATGCTGAAATGGTGAGGACCCCTTTAAGTGGTGATTATCCCTTTAACTACTATTTAAAATCATCACTCACACCATGTTTACTCCCAAATAATGTATTCTACCGCGGATATTCGTGGCCGGGTGTCCCTGGAAAGGGAGCATGCGGTGTCCGAGGGCACAGTTGATGCCTTCCGTGTCCGCTAGGCACCGCAGGGACTGGGGTGTATTATTGACCCCCTTAATCACATTTTAATTTGATGTTTTAAGTTTCCTTTCCACTTGGTCTTTTGTTTTGGGCGGTTCCCCTCCTTTTAGGGAGCTGCCCCTTTTGAGTTGTCCCTAAGTTAATTTGATTTCGTTTATTTGGTTGGACACAAAAAGATGTCCCAAATAGCGTATTAGGAGAGGAAGCTAGTTGAAGCACTAGCCCCCAAAATGCTGTGCAGCTTTCTGAATGAGTACCAGCAGACATTTTAAGTGGCAAGAAGCCATACTGCTGATTTCAACTCCTTTTATCCACTTTCAATTTGTGCTGAACAAGGGGCTAAGCCAACATTCAAATTACGACCCAATCACGGTCATCTCACTACCTCCTGAAGTATTCGGTGAAACGTAGTGCCCCCCCGCCCCCCCCCCCCCCCCCCCCACTCCTGTTTTGCTGCAGGTTCCAGTTTGACCTTTCTCACCTTTCTTCCTCTTGTTTTTTTTAAAAAGCTCTATTAACTTGTCCTCCTACTTTCAAAGATTTCTGGATCTAAACCGTTAATTCTCCCAGGATCGAGGTCAGAGTCAGAACTCGTTCCGCTCACTCATTTTCCTGTGAAAGGCTTTCAACACCTGTTATTTTGTCAGGGTAACTCTAGAACTAGTTAAAGAAGTACTTTTATAGAGTGCTTTTAGTGGCCTAAAGATGTAACAGAGCACTTTACGGCCAATTATGTGGTGCTGAAATATAGTCCCTATTGTAGGAAAGATAGTCAATTCATTCATAGCAATATCTCACAAGCAGCACTGAGACGTGACCAGGTATAATGTTTTGAGTATTGTTAATTGAGGGCTACGTGTTGGCCTTTCTGGGGATAACTCCCCTGCTCTTCTTTAAATATTGCCATGGAATCTTTAACACTCACCTGTGAGGACAGACAGGGCCTTGGTTTAATGTTTCAGCCAAGGGATAGTGTTCTGGCGGTGCGGCACTCCCTCAGTATTGCACTGTAATGTTAACCGAAATTACGTATCTCAGAGTCTGGAGTAGAATTTGAATCAGCAACCTTGTGACTTTGAGACAGAGGAAGTCCCACTGAGCCAAGACTGATACTTGCCACAAGATATTGTTCGGATGAGGTGAGGCGGGTTAGACTGATTTTCCTCCTTTCCCACTCCCCGTTTGGTTGTAACAGAGGTTTTGAATTGTTAAAAGATGCTGCACTGTCAATTCAGTATGTACTTGGCTGTGTGCAGCTTGTAAAAATTAAGGCAGTCAAGGTTTTCTTGAGTTAAACACGTAAGGGGTCCACTTTATTGTGCTAAAACCAACCCAGGTAAAAATATAAAAAATTTGAAAAATATACAAATGCGTCCTAATTCTCACTAACAATTGCAAAAGCAACTCATTCAAACCCAAGCATGCAGAAAAAATGTGGTAACAAATGTTAAACTTGGCAAAAGTAAAAGCATAAAAAGGAAAGCCAATAAAGATTCACTGATTGTATCCAGAGCTACTGGTTCTTCAGCTAGGGTCATTGTAATAATTATTAGTCATTGACAATAAACCCTTTTATATATTGAGCAACATCGAATTACCCTCAATTTACTACACTGGCAACGAGGAAAAACTTTCAAAGTCACCAGGGATCATGATTGCAGCTATAGGGGGAGGAGACTTGAGCATTGAAACAATGAAGAGCAAGGTAAAATGCCTTTGGAAAGATTGAACCATTTGAGGCGAGGTGGTAAGATTGGATGAGAGGCAAAAAATTAGGTTCGTGCCCAGTTTCTTGCCTCCTCTGATCTTACCAACCCTTATCTGCCAGCGAAATTAGCTTTGTGCCCAAAAAGGTCGTGAAGTCAATTTAAATATTTATGACATGTTTAACGTGCATTAGCGAGTCCTGGATGCTATCGTCCGGGCTCATTTGTATTAATCCTCTGCCAGTCAAGCTATCACCAGTGGGAGACCAGATGTGATGGCCTCGCCGGGGGGATCGGAGGCCATTGAAGCGTCTGGGTGGTCAGGGACGGGGCCGGACAGTGCCCATAGCAGAGAGCCACCCTGGCACTGCCCATTGGGCACCATGGTGCTGCCCACTAGGCACCATGGTGCTGCCCACTAGGCACTATAGTGCTGCCCGCTCGGCACCCTGGCACTCCCAGGTCGGAGGTGACAACACAAGGGGTCACGGGTTCAAGGTGAGGGGGGCAAGGTTCAACACAGATGCCAGGGGGACGTATTTTACACAGAGGGTGGTGGGGGCCTGGAATTCACTGCCAAGCAAGGTGATTGAGGCGGACACGCTGGGATCGTTTAAGACTTATCTAGATAAGCACATGAACAGACTGGGAATAGAGGGATACAAAAGAATGGTCTAGTGGGCACATAAGCGGCGCAGGCTTGGAGGGCCGAAGGGCCTGTTCCTGTGCTGCATTGTTCTTTGTTCTTTACCCACTGGGCACCATAACTGAGTGGGGGTGGAGCCTGATTGGGGGTGGGACAATGATGGGAGCAGGCAAGGGGGAGCTCTGCAGTGGGGGGAGCGAAGGGGGAACTCTGCAGAGATGGTGATCAGGGAGGGATTGGAAACTGTGCAGCGGTGGTGATCAGGGAGAGGTTGGAAACGCTGCAGGGGTGGTGATTGGGGAGGGAAGGGAAGCTCTGCAATGGGGTGATCGGTGGGGGGAGGAAACTGCAGGTAGGGGTGATCGGTAGGGAAGGGGGTGAGACCAGCATAGGCAGTGATCGACAGGAGGGGAGACCGGCACAGGCAGCAATCGGCAGGAGTGGAGACCGGCACAGGCAGTGATTGGCAGGTGTGGGGGGATCCTGATGTTGGTGGGGGTGGGCAGGTGGCAGGAGATCTCCCAGTCGACTGAAAAATTGGGGCGCCTGTGCAATGGCACACCAAGAGCTCAGCAGCCGGCTTCACTGGCGAGCTTAGGCTCCCCCCCCGGACTGACGAGAAAAGTGTTTGAGCTTTTCTTTGCACGAAGTGCCATAAGATTGCACCTCACAGCTCACTGAAAAAAATGACACCATTCTCTCCCGTTGTCTTGCTTGCTTGGCACTTAGAATTTTTTTTGTAAGATGGCGCCCAAAGTGTTTTGACCAGACAGTTGAATTGGTCAAAAATCACTTCCACCCTCGACCCTCAAACATTATGTTGAGGTACCAATTTTATTCAGCAGACAAGGAGGCAGTCTCAGGCTTCGTGGCCAGATTGAGACCACTGCAAGGTCAGCTCAGCTTTCGGAGAAATGTTAAGAGACCGTTTGGTCTGTGGTATAAATAGCCTCATCATGCAGAAGAAGTGACTGGCTGAGACCAAAATCTCTTTTGATAAAGCTGTGGGGTCGGGCCTGGTGACTGAATGCGCTAGGCAGTGCATAAGCGGGTTACAAGGAGTGCCCAACCAGGTGAACCAATTGTGGTGGGAAACAGCTGTTGTGAGGAACAGCCCGAGTGAGGGTGCAGCAGAGCCTGTAAAAGGGAATACAGCAATGAGGGCAGAAGCTTGTTTTTGATGCGGGGGAGAACACCTCCAAGAAGCCTGCTCATACAGAAATGATGTATGTTACAGTGTGCAATAGGAAGGGTCATTTAAAATCATGGTGCAGAGTGAAGCCGTCAGGACAGGATGGGCAACAAAAACCCATGATAATTAAGTTAACTCTTTTTTTTAAAAACCGGGTGAGGAGCCCGACAAGGGACCCAACTCATTTACCTTAACCCAGGTGCAACTGAGTAAAGTGCCACCTATTGAGATAGCCTTGATGGTAAATGGTAGATCGCTGATTATGGAAGTCAACACAGGGGCTATGGCCACAGTCATAGGGGAGCGGGCATTGCGTTTCCTTCAACAAAGCCTCCAACCATTGAGACTGGGCTAGTCAGGAGCCAATTTGTCTACATATACAGGAGAGACATTGAAGGCCATGGGGTCAGCAACAGTTACTGTGCCCTACACAAACCAAATGGCACAGCCACCCATCCTGGTAATTGAAGGTCATAGGCCTTGCTTAATGGGTCGCGATTGGCTCAAGCAGATAAAACTAAATTGGCTGGAAATATTAAACCTACATGGGATGGAGGTTTTCAGGAGCTGCTGTGTAAATATTCTGAGGTTTTCCAAAAATCTTTTTAAATTTTATTTATTAGTCACAAGTAGGCTTACATTAACAATGCAATGAAGTTACTGTGACAATCCCCTAGTCACCACACTCCCGGCGCCTGTCCGGGCACACTGAGGGAGAATTTAGCATGGCCAATGCACCTAACCAGCACGTTTTTCAGGATGTGGGAGGAAACCCAAGCAGACACAAGGAGAACATGCAGATTCGGCAATGACTGAAGCTGGGAATCGAACCCGGAAATGAATGAGGATGTATAAGGGGAGCTAAAGCCACAATGTATCTGATGTTGATGCAATGCTTAAACTTTTTTGGGCCCACCCAATGCCTTGTGCACTTCATCATAAGGTTGAACTCGAGCTCAGAAGACTGGAAGATTTAGGTACTACAAAGCCCATACAATTCTCTGAATGGGCTGCACCCATAGACACTATCCTCAAGTCGGATCGTACTGTAAGAATTTGTGGGGATTATAAATTAAGAGTCAATTGAGGAGCTCAGATAGGTGGATACCCATTTCTAGAATTGAGGACTGCTATGCCAAACTAGTTAGGGGTTTAAAATACACCAAGTTAGACCCCAGTCACACCTACCAGCAGCTGGAGTTGGATGAAGATTTACAGAGGTTGGTTACTATTAACACCCACAAGGGTTTATACCCATTTACATGTTTACCTTTTGGAGTCTCATCAGCCTGTGCTGTTTTCCAACATATGAAGGAAGCTTTATGATAAGGCATCCCTAATGAGTCTATCTCAGTGACGTTCTAATTACAGGCGCCTCACCTGAGGAACACAGATCACACTCGGAGGAAGTTTTGAGAAGATTTAAAGAGATGGGTGTCAGGTTGAAATGAGAGAAATGTGCTTTCCTGGAAGATGAACCTACATATTTGGGTTTTATGGTAGACACAAAAGCTTTATATCCTTTGGAAGATAAAGTTAAAGCCATGAATGAGGTTCCACAGCCAAAAAACTTACCAGAGTTAAAGTCATCCCTCAGAATGGTGAATTCTTATGGTAGATTTTTACAAAATGTGCCTATCACTTTCGCCCCACTCCACCAGCTGTTAAAGAAGCATCAATGTTGGAGGTGGGGAGAAGAACAAAAAAAAGCCTTCACAAAAGTAAGGCAGGCTTTGCGATCATGAACACTGTTGGTGCACTTGGATCCAACCAAACCATTCGTAGTCACCTGCGAGGCATCACTGTGTGGAGTGGGAGTAGTTTTTGTCCCACAGGATGCCTGATGGAGTAGAAAGGGAGTTGACTTTGCATCGAGAACATACTCAGATGTGAAAAAAAAGTATTTCCAGATATTTAAAGAAAGCTTGGCAGTCATTCATGCAGTCAAAAGGTTTCATCAGTATATGACCAGATACCGTTGTTAGGTTTATTCAAAGAAGATAAACCAGTGCCACCAATTGCCTCTGCAAGGGTACAGAGATGGGCTCTATTGTTAGCAGTTATACATTTCCAGCATTGCCTTATAAGACCATAAGACATAGGAGCAGAATTAGGCCACTCGGCCCATCAAGTCTGCTGCGCCATTCAACCCAATGGCTGATTTTTTTCTCATCCCCATTCTCCTGCCTTTTCTCGTAACCCCTGACCCTCTTTTCAATCAAGAACCTATCTATCTATCTGTCTTAAAGACACTCAATGACCTGGCCTCCATAGCCTTCTGCGGCAAAGAGTTCCACAGATTTACCACTCTCTGGCTGAAGAAATTCCTCCTCATCTCTGTTTTAAAGGATTGTCCCTTTAGCCTGAGGTTGTGCTCTGGGACACAATTATCAAATGTGGATGCACTCAGCCATTTTCCCTTGCCACAGACAGTAACTTCATCACCAGTCCTACAAGAGATAGCACTGGCATTGCACCTGATAGACTTTGCCGGTCTTTCCCAGCATTCTCCAGCACCTCAAACCAATACCTTGCAACTCCACTCATTCCTTTCTTTTCCACTTTCGACAGATACCCTTCATCTGAGCAGCGAACACTTTCAACCTCTTACCCTCTCACCCCATGCCTCACATTCACTGTTCACAAATGTTGTTCTTCTTTCCTCTCCACAAAAGCCAAAATGAATACACACACCCCTCAACCTTCTCTCCTTGCAGGAGAAGAGCGCATACAATTTGGCACGAGACTCTCCGGTGACAGATATCTGATCATCCAAAGGTAATGCTTGACCACTTACTCCACTAAGGAGGAGATCTTGTTCCAGAAAGCTGAAATGGAAGCAATGACCAAGCATAAGAAACTGGATCTCCAAAGCCTCTGATGCTCATACAACTGTAGTGTTTTATGTTTCAGAGATATGCAGAGATGAGACACTGCAGTCCCATGGCTGGTCTTGTAAGAGGGCAGTAGGATCTCTTTATACTTAACGTCACAAGTTGGCCTAATTGAGCCCTTCCTTTCTATCGAACTATTCTGCTGGGTACCTGCTGAAGTTATGAGGAGTCCAGTGGAAATTCAGCACTGTAATGTATATCTTCCTTAGTGAGACTGAGCAGGTCTCATGGAATCAGAATATCAGGTGATTTATGATCAGTCTTGTAAATAGAGATATTGATTTTAAACAAAGAAAATGACTCCAAAATGAATCATAGCAATACACCACAGTGTCCTGGACGATAGACCTCATCCCTAAATTCTGTTAGGTTTCATTTTGTTGCTGTAAACATTCATACATTGAAACATCTCAATTTATAAAAATTTAAATATTCATAAAATCAAAGCATATTTTTTGGACACAGAGATAAAGCACTGGCATTTATTAACAGCAAGTATGCCGTGTAAATAACATGCTTATTAACGCACTCACTTAGACAACGTGGGTACCTTTTTAAATCTATGGACACAACTAGGCATAAACAATCAGCATCTTTGCCACTTGTGTATTATACAGTTTATAAGGTTACTTCAGAAATTTGGTATTGCTCTGGATCATTTTAATTTCCTCTGTCCATGACAAGATATCTTTATCATATATTTATTAAACAGTTACATCATAGGTACATAATATTTCACAGTGTTACAAATGTAGAAGTTAGAAGAATAGTTCCAATACACATAGCCACCATGATATATTGTGTTAAGTATTCAGTGCAAATGTCAAAGTAATTTTTATAAAGCTGTATTAAAATTGACCAGTAATGACTACTCTCCGTTCATTCCTCAAGTGTGCCCCTAGTTTCTAGTCATTTGCCATTTGAATTCTCCATTTGATTCCCACTTTAATCTCT
Organism: Mustelus asterias; assembly: GCF_964213995.1. Classification (NCBI taxonomy): domain Eukaryota; kingdom Metazoa; phylum Chordata; class Chondrichthyes; order Carcharhiniformes; family Triakidae; genus Mustelus; species Mustelus asterias. The sequence goes on along the minus strand of NC_135815.1, from coordinate 36,834,338 downwards.
TAGTCCTCAATTTTCATACACTGTTCCAATGTTGTGCTATGTGATTACCCTGTTTGATCTCCCCTTTGCCACGGAGACCACATCATAAGCAACAACTACAGTATACTAAATTGAAAGTACAAGAAAAATCTTAGTCCGATCTTGGGTAATTAATTTAAGTGGTAGAATTATTTTAGGACAATAAAGCGTAAAAGGCACACACACATAACACTTTTTCCTAACAATCAAACAGAAATATAACAACCGAATTACTAAGAACAAGTCACATTTATCGATGGCCCTATCATCGGGGCGGCACGGTAGCACAGTGGTTAGCACTGCTGCTTCACAGCTCCAGGGACCTGGGTTCGATTCCCGGCTCGGGTCACTGCCTGTGTGGAGTTTGCGCATTCTCCTCGTGTCTGTGTGGGTTTCCTCCGGGTGCTCCGGTTTCCTCCCACAGTTCAAAGATGTGCGGGTTAGGTTGATTGGCCGTTGTAAAATTGCCCCTTAGTGTCCTGAGGTTTGTAGATTAGTGGGTAAAAATATGTAGGGATATGGGGGTAGGGCCTGGGTGGGATTGTGGTCGGTGCAGACTCGATGGGCCGAATGGCCTCTTCCTGCACTGTAGGGTTTCTATGATTTCTTTTATGATGATTCTTGGCACATTTAGAAAGCCGATACCCAAAGTGACAATGGTAAAAAAAATCCACATATTTCGCCGATTAATAGAACTTTAATTTTAATTAATAGAACTTTGTTATTTTCTGAATAGCTCATCATTATATTTTCAGATTAACTCCTTTTGAAATTCTTACTCTCAGTCAATGAATCATCCTGACAAACCAACAACCTTCTGAGATAAAAACGGAAAATGCTGGAACCATCAGCAGGTCAGACAGCATTTAGAGGGAGAAACTGTTCATGTTTACAGTATGGCCTTTCATCAGAAGTCAGAGGTATAACCGTTTTTCAACAAATACTGGGAAAGAATTGGGAGGAAAGAACAAAAGTGAAGGTCTATGAGACAGTGGAAGGCAGGAGTGATTAAATAACAAAAGAAACAATGATGGAAGGCAAAAAAGAATGGTAATAAGACAAGTAGAGAAATGAAAGCTGGGTCCAGACAAGCTGGCAATGGACTGCATCTGCTGTCCAAGAAAATGGGGGCTACGTTTATGATCTGAAGTTGTTGAATTCAATGTTGAGTCCAAGGCCAGAATTTTCCAGCCATTCACACCAGAGGAATCTTCCGGTCTACCGACGGCGTACATCCACAGCGGGTTTCCTGGCGGCAGGAGTGCATTCCATAGGAAGCCCCGTTGACAACGGCGGGACCAGAAGATCCCAACGCCAGCCAGTAGTGGGTCACCTCTGCGAAACAAGAAGTGGGGTGGGCACGGAAAGTCCTGGCCCAGAAGTCTATAAAGTGTCCAATTGAAAGAAGAGGTCCTGTTCTTTGTACTAACTTTGCACATCATTGAAACAGTGTTGGAAGTCGAGGACTAAGTGGTTAGAGTGGGAAAAAATGGAGAATTAAAATGGCAAATGACGAAAAACAAAGGGTCACACTTGGGGAATGAACAGAGATGTGTAGCAGTGGTTACCCTGTTTGATCTCCTCTTTGCCATGGAGACCACACCATAAGCAGCAAATGCAGGATACTAAATTGAAAAGAGTACAAGTAAGATTCATTTTTAATCTGGAAAGTGTGTTTGGGACCCTGGGCAGCAGAAGGGAGGAATTTAGAGGGAAGTCCTTAACCTTCTGAGCACTAATTAATTAAACAATGCTACTTCAACTAAAGAACTTTGTCAAAATAAACAGTTTTCAATTGGACTTTTGTACTCAAGCAATTATAATTTTAAAAAACGTGTAAAAGGATCTTTAATCGGAATATTTGCTCAAATTAAAATTATCCATTGATCGGGATTTTCCACCCCTTTCCGGCAGCAAGATTTTTCAGTGTTGCCGAAGTTGATCACTGCTGCAGTTCCCATTTCCATTGACTTCAGCGGGACTGGAAAATCCCACCCATGGCGATCTGCCTTCACCGTGGGAAAACCCATGCGCAGGGGTTGGGGGGGGAGGGGCTGGAAAATTCCCAGCCTTAACTTCTGCTTAGCCAATCAGGTCTAAATGTTACAAACGGGTGGGGCGGCCAGCTGGGCTTTGTTTGATCAAACTGCTTTAGAATTATAATGAATATGATGGAGATTAAGATGGGATCAGGAAACATCATAGAAAGGCTTGACTGTACAGAATAATTTCCATAATAGCAAGAGTGGCACGGTGGCACAGTGGTTAGCACTGCTGCCTCACAGCTTAAGGAACCCAGGTTCGATTCCTGGCTTGGGTTACTGTCTATGCGGAGTCTGCATGTTCTCCCTGTGTCTACATGGATTTCCGCCGGGTGCTCTGGTTTCCTCCCATGGTCTGAAAGACGTGCTGGTTAGGTGCATTGGCCATGCTAAATTCTCCCTCAGTGTATCCAAACCGGAGCACGACGACTAGGGGATTTTCACAGTAACTTCATTGCAGTCAAAATGTAAGCCTACTTGTGACGCTGATAAATAAACTTTAGCTTCAGAAAAAGCTTTGAATTTTTTGAAAATAGATGATTATTTTGGGAAAGTGTAATGTATTCATATGTGTTGACACGTAGGTTGACATCAGGCAATGTGCATCCATGGCAAAAGACTGTTCTGAAAAGTCCCTACAATAATATATCAGAATATTCCAGTTCCATCAGAGTACACTGTGCATACATTTTGTTCTACAATATGCATAATGGAATTCATGCAGGCAGTAATCTGAAAAACAAATATTTGATGAAAAATGGAGAACGATAATGTTTTATTTAAAGAACGGTTTTGTTCATTTTCTTTCAACAATGGTTCATTTTTGCTTCCATACGCTTTGGCAGAATGTACCTGTAAAATTAATAAAAAGCTTTTACAAATAATCATGCTAAACAACTTGCATTTAATTTTTTAATGTAAAAATGCGAATGCTATGCCAAAGTGGTAGCTCAGGAAAAAAAATATTTGCGTCATTTTTTATTTTTTTCATCTTGGTCTCTCCTTCGTCCTGCACATTGTTCTGTATGCTAGCTGACAAATGCATGGGTGCCTTTCCCCCTGGGTGTCCATCAGAAACCACTCCGTGGGCTACAAAGAGATGTGTCAGGCTGGTTCTGGGCGACTTGTCCCTCATTTCCACCTCCCCCTCCCCGCATCAGGAAGTGTCCGGTCGCAGCTCAGAGCCTTGTTCCGACAGACTGAGTTACATTGGGATCAAGAATTATAGGAACAAATATGTGTCCTGCAACATAGTGCATTGGAGTCCCTGATTTGCCGAGGGTGCACATTGCCTGATGTCAACCTACGTGTCAACACATATGAATACATTACAGTCGGCAACACTGGTTTTTACTGGTAGGAGATGAAATACACAAAAAAAGAGAAATTTCACAGGCTGCCTATGAAATTATAATTTGTCTTACAATATGTGCATTCAATAGAATTCACCACTTAAAAGAAAAAATAATGCTTGCTGTAAATCCACAAATAGGAAATGAAATGAATACATTCTTAATCAAATACAAATCATTAAAAATGAAAAATCAACATAACTCTAAAGCTCTGCAAATGAGTTAGTTGACAAATGAACCATGCTTGTGTGGGTGCCGAGTTAGAGAGGCCTGGTCTCAACTGACCAGGTGGAACAGCTAAGATTCAACAAGGGTTGGAGAGCTGCAGCAAAAACAACAAAATGCTGGAAAATATCAACAGGTCTGATAGCATCTGTGGAGAGAGAATATTGTGCGTCTGAGTATGGGATAAAGCAGCCAGCATAATTAAGGACCCCACGCATCCCGGACATTCTCTCTTCCACCTTCTTCCTTCAGGAAAACGATACAAAAGTCTGAGGTCACGGACCAACCGACTCAAGAACAGCTTCTTCCCTGCTGCCATCAGACTTTTGAATGGACTTACCTTGCATTAAGTTGATCTTTTGCTACACCCCAGCTATGACTGTAATACTACATTCTGCACTCCTTTCCTTCTCTATGAACGGTATGTTTTGTCTGTATAACGTGCAAGTAACAATACTTTTCACTGTATGTTAATACATGTGACAATAATAAATCAAATCAAAATCAAACTAAAACTGAAGACTGTTAGACTGCAAAGGTCAAAACATCAATAAAGGAGGTGTGAAGACAAATGGGTGAAATGGGAATGAACAGAGGACCAGGAAGCAGCTTGACTAAGAATTTACATTAGGCAGGTAAGAGAAGTGATTTTAAAGTGGACCATTGGATTTCAAAAGAAATATACAATTGGGAGGTCATAAACGTATGAGGCAAAATAGTAAGTTTACTTCATTCATATAGTGAACATAAAGTAAAAGGTTGATCAATTCTGGGAAGAGGAACTTCTAAAAGACTATAGAAAGAATAGAGTGGAAGATCAAAGGGGAAAAAAACATAGGTCAGGATTTTCTGGGCACGTTCACCATTTAAACAGATTTAAAACGCCTTACCTTCCGGGCTCGCTATGTGTCCCCCCCGAAGCCAACATGACGTCATGCCAGTGGAAATCATTGCTGCTCTTCAGCAGTTGAGATGACCATGATGGGGTGCACAGGCCAGTGTAGCTCCGGGTGGTCCTGCCATCCTGGCAGCATCAACCTGGCAGTGCCAACCTGGGAGTGCTTAGTGGGCACTGCCAGGTTGGCACTGCTAGTTTGGTACTGTTAAGGGGTGGGGCAAGGATTGGATCAAAAGGCATGGTGTTTTTGCTGGCCAATATAGGTGGAGAGGAATTTTCTGGCAACTATAGATGGATGAGGAGACAGGATTGTTGGGGTGGGGGGCAACTTTCTGGCAAACTTAGATTGAAGGAGTCCCAATGTCCTTTGTGGGGGAGGGGGGTGGCTTATGGTGTTGCGATTGGAGCACCCTTTATAAACGATGCCCCAATCTATGTGCAGCCAACCTTGCTGGCAACTTTACGTCCCTTAAAAATGATGGCACAAAACACGCTCTCCTGCTTTTTTTTGACTAAGTATCTGAAGGTCTGGAGAGAAAACCTGGCAACATAGAATCATAGAATTCCACAGTGCAGAAGGGATACCATTCAGTCCATTAAGTCTATACTGACAACTACCCCATCCTGGTCCTGTCCCCATAACTCCATGCATTTATCCTCCCCATTCCCCCGATACTAATGGGCAATTTAGTGTGGCCAATCCACCTAACATGCCAGCTTTCATAGAATCATAGAAGAATCATAGAAACCCTACAGTGCAGAAAGAGGCCATCTGGCCCATCGAGTCTGCACCGACCACAATCCCACCCAGGCCCCACCCCCATACCCCCACACATTTACCCGCTAATCCCTCTAACCTACGCATCTCAGGACACTAAGGGGCAATTTTAGCATGGCCAATCAAACTAACCCGCACATCTTTGGACTGTGGGAGGAAACCGGAGCACCCGGGGGAAACCCACGCAGACACGAGGAGAATGTGCAAACTCCACACAGACACTGACCCAAGCCGGGAATCAAACCCAGGTCCCTGGAGCTGTGAAGCAGCAGTGCTAACCACTATGCTACCATGCCGAACCGTGTTTCAGTCAGAACCTGACACTTTACCATTTCTTTGGAAATTTCCACCCATATTTAAAGTGAGACTGAGGTTGTCGGGTGGGACTGTGAAATCTTGACCAAGACAGTGGTCGGGATTTCACCCCACTCCCCCATTGCCCCACAACATGTTTTGGAGTGGCAGAGGCACCCTGGGTATGAGCTGCCAGCAGGATATTCTGCTCCTGCTGCTGTCAACGGGGTTTCCTGTGCTTCGCACCCTTCGCTGCTGGGGAACATGCAGCAGGGGCTCACCAGCAGTGGGACCAGACAATCCCACCGGCAGGAATGCCATAAATCAGGCCCAGTGTATGCTGAAGCTACACCTGTGGACACCAGTTTGCCACCACCATCAGTAAGGAGAGCTTGTGTGGGATTTCCCCTAGAGCAGCAGGGTATTCTGTGGTCATGTTACTAGAAGTTCTATTGATTAGAAAATTTATAAGGACTGTTGCATTAAAAGGGAGTTTTATCTTGGAGTTTCTGTGAGCCAATGTCTTGTAGGAAACGTTGGCAGAACTGTTAACTGTGTAAAGATGTTCTTCTGTCTTTAACTGTTATTTTATTTTAATAAATGTTTAAATTTAATCTTTAAAATCATCAAAAGTGGTTTGAGGGTTATTTACCTTGACTTCAAATAGTTCCTTACAATATACAAATTGCAAACCGTTGTGGCAGCTTGTTTCCAGTTTCCCATTGGGCTTTGGACAGCTGGTCTCTTTGCATCTGCTGTGCCATAACACCTTCCAAGAAAGAGGATATCTCATCATCTAAAAGAACATAGCATTTCTTGCTTTTATTTTCTCCAACTGGCTCATGTGTCTTAGGCAGAGGCTTGGGAGTGGGTTTAATCCATCTGTCTCCTTGTACACAGAAAATATATGGGCATGTGAGATAAAGGCATGGGAGCAAATGGTAGATAATTCAAAGCCTAAAAACCTCAAGAGGAAATTTCAAAGCACCGCACAACTTAATAAAATATTGGCATAAGGACATACATTTGATGCATCAGGCTTTACATTTGCCACGGTGATAATTCTAACTATGAGTCCTTCTGAATTATTTCAAATCAAAACAGATGGGTTGCTTTTGGGGGGGAAATTGGTCTGACACATGAGGACAGGTTGGAAACATTCTACCGAAGGTAGATGTTTATAGCAAAATCATAAATCCATTCAAAAAGGGAATCTTCATGAATGCACTTGCAGTATAGCTTCACAGAACACCAGAATGATTCTTAGCATTCTGCTAAGTTCTGCAAGATAACATTCTGCAATTATAAGTTACTGAGTTGGGAGAAATAAATTAAAATGCTTCACAAAAGATTACGTGTGTGATAAAAGATCGGGAAAGAAAATGTTAGAAAAATCAAATTTCAATAAGACCTGTTTAGTTTGATCTCACATTTCAAATCTCGAACTTTTCCAGAGTAGGTGTTATATTTATTCAGTTGATTAGAAAATATTATGCTGTCATGGAGAATTTATTTCAAGCTTGTCTGTAGTGATTTAGTTCTCTATTTAAATACAGAAAAAGGAACACTTCCCAATAATGCTTTCTGCCATAAAGTTGTCACGAAAGAGAGCCTTGCATTGTTAACACAAATTGTTACTGGTATTTTTGCTTTGAGAATTCCCAGGTGCCAGTTGTGTTTGACTGACATCAAGGACGGACTTCCAAAGCAGTAAGCGGCCCATGTAAAGCACAGCAATTCTTTCCACATCATTTTGATCTGTGTCTGCTAAAGTTCAAAGATCAACAGCCGAATGACAAGCCTTCTTCAATCTCTGCGGTGTCACAGCAGGAAGTATGTCAGAAAATTCTGAGCAAGTCCTCTGTGAATTCTTACCTGTCTGCCTCTCTCTTATCTTCTAGTTGAGAACAGATTGGTGGGCCTGTTAGAAAATGCTCAATGAAGAAACATATCAGAACCTTTTTTTCTTTGTAATTTCACACTCCAACAGGCAAAAGTCAAAATAATTACCAACACTATTAGTTATAAAGGCACTAACAGGATTATTGGTGCATTTGTTTACAACTAGCCTCCTAGATAATAGAAACATTACAAGAGTTATTGGGTAGAAACTTTCAGTTTTAACAGCAATTCCCTTACTGCAAAAACTGCTGCACTGGTAAGAAAATATCAGGAAAATTACAAAGGTCCATCCTTAATACACTCGTGCCAAGACAGTGGCCATTTTTTTGCCTCATTTACAACTTACACAGTCCTTACTGGTACAGCCACTGTTTCATTGATATACCGTAATTTTACCACCCTGTCTGCCACGGGAATCGGGGCAGGGGAGGGGCGGACAATGGGAAGGTCCGTTGACCTTGGGTGGGATTTTACGGTTTTGGGACAAAGCGAAGCTGTAAAATCCCGAGGAAGGACAAGGCAAAACTCTCACAGTGGCACGACTCCTTAACTGTTTGTCAATTAATTGTGTGTTACACTAAATGTATGTTTTAGTAGAGAATAATAAATCCATTTCAGCCTATATCTTATATCCCACACAGAGCCTGATAAAGAATATCAATATAATGCATTTTATTTTTGTGAACTCGAATAAAGTGAGGAAGAAAAGCTAATTTAATATAAGTTATCATGTGGTCTAGAAATCATTTTTGGTTACCAGGCACATGCTTGCATAGGACTTTGTATCCTGAAATCTGATTGCATGCACAGATACATACAGACACAGAAACCCACACAGGCACATATACAAAACACACAAATGCACATACTGTACTTTTAAATACAAACAATAAATATATGATGCTAAATCTTTTTTGATTTTACGTTTTTGTACCTTATGTACGTTTTATCTCTGCTATCCTTCTTGAATTAAATTGGCCTGATAATCAAGGTTTTCTGAACAATAAGTTTTATTTTAACTTCTTCTTTGAAGTGTATTAATTTTAAAATATATTCAATTTTTAGAAACATTATATTTGGGGCAGATGATGGTGAATTCCTTCTCGTATTAAACTGTTCTGTGAAATGTTGTCAAGAAATTGGATTCATCACTTTATTAAATATTGTACTGTCCTAATATTGTAGAATCAAATCGAATAGATTTTGGAATAGTGTCTCATTTCGAAAAGGAAAAACTTCATTTAAATTCTTGCAGCATTCTTGCCCAATTATGAAGGGATTGTTTTCTTTTTGCTCAGTTAAAACATAGAAAGGAAGAGGTGAAAATCCCCATTAGCCCAGTCAGAATAGGCTACGTTAAGGCTAGACAAACATATTTGTCACGTCAGCCACCTGTAATTATTTATAACATTGGGATTCTGTTTTGATATTGAATGTAAATACCCGGTAAGGAAAAAAAAGTGCTGAAAGACTGACCCATGACCATGTGATGAGATATTCCAGAAAGTTATCTAATTAGTTTGAAAAGTAAGTAGCCAAGAGCAGTAAAAATATAGAACTTCCAATCAGCAAAGTTTGCATATGCTGACATGTGTCTATACTATACCACATTCAGGTGTGCAAGTGCTAATTCATTTTAAATAAATTTCACTGGTTGCACATGCTGTTCTCTTAGCTTGGATTTCATGTCCTGGCCAATATTTATCCCCCAATCGACATTACAAAATTGATTATCTGGTCATTATCACATGATCAGATTGATGGAGTTTACTGAGCTCAAATTCACTGCTGTTTTTCCTACATCATGATAATGAATACACTTCAAAAAAAAGGACGACATTGCCAATGAAGTATGTTGAGATGTTCGTTGGTGTGAAAACTGGAAACTTTTCTTTTTTCACTCCTTAAAGCCTTGACTCTTTTTAAAAACTTGGATGATGGCTTCACATTTATGCATAAGCAAGGGAACATAGTTGAGAGAGAAGTTTGAAATAAATAAACAGGAAGCTTGTAGATGGGATTTAACAGTAAAAGGGACTAGGTAGATTAGGAATTAGTTATAGAAATCAACTTTACATCAGATGAACAGCTGTTTTATCTACGTAACTGAATTATATTAACATTTTTAACATGTTATAAGATTTTTTTTAAAAGGTTTCTTTATATGAAAGAATTATTATAAGTGCTGGATATTTATTCAAGACCAATGTGCAAGATAAATTTGAACTCAGATGAAAGATGTAGCAAACTAGTAAACAGGCTAAGAAAGCGAAATTATATTCTTCATATTTGAATTTGTGCCCTCGCAGTTTTTGCTATTGCCTAGTGTGTGAGCAGACAATTATCCTAATCTACAATGCATCAAGGTAGGGCAATTCCAATCTCTCAAACTGAGTGTTAAGATTTCCAACTGCACCTGCATAACCACATGATCATAATAACCATTATTTCTCCCCCTCGCTTTCACCAAACATAATTTCAGATCTCTTAGGGGAAACTAATTGGAATTAATGTAACTTTACCTGTTTATGGGCAAAGCAAAAGGGATTTTGGATAAAATGCAAAATGAAGCCTGCCCTTGTGAAACAGAGTTTGAGTTTGCATTCCATCTGAAGGCTATTTGAGACTGCATTTCAATGATTTTTTTAGGGTATTAGTCACAAAAGTACAAGTTAGATTAGAATTGTATTATACTTCAAAGGACAAGCTGATTAGCTGGTGCCAGAAAATGATGTTATCCACATGTTTGTCTTGAGTCGCTCCTAAGCACAGCCATGGTTACGGTGCGGTTTATTTGCTAATTATGCCTTTCTATGAATCTCAAATCACACAACTTGGCTGGAATTCTCCCAAAAAAATTCGAAGTGTTGAATTCATGGGAAAACTGGAGTAATTCATGCTGTTTTTTTTTTCAGTGGGAGTTCAGACTAGAATCTCCCACACTCTGTGCACTGCAGAGGCCACCAGCGTGAATATCAGTAGATTTCAGGGGGCAGGGCCTATTTCCATCCAGGAGGCTGAAATAAGCGGGCCTCTGCACATGTGCAGTGGTCCTGCACTGTCAGCCTCTCGATCGCTGGCCAGCCCCACGACCCCCATAATGCTGCTCCTCCGAATCCCCCCACGGCCTGATCATGGGCCCCCGACCATTCCCGGGCCAGCCCCGATCCCCCCCCCCACCCCTCCTCATCCCGGACTACCCCGTTCTCCAGTCACCACTCCGCCCCCCCCCCCCCCCCCCCCCCACCCCAGCAGTGCCGATTCCACCCCCTCCCCCCAACAGGCAGACCCTCCTCCCAGCAGTCCGGCCCACCCCCCATTAGACACCCCCACCTGGCTGACGCCCCCCTCCCCCCCCATCCGTCCCGATCATTGGCCTCCCTCCTTAGTTGACCGATCCCAAAGGCAGAGTGGCAGTGGTACCCAGGTTTAATTCCGGCCTCGGGTGATAGTGTGGAAGTTGCACGTTCTCCCCGTGTCTACGTGGGTTTCCACCGCGTGCTCTGGTTTCCTCCCACAGTCCAAAGATGTGCGGGTTAGGTTGATTGGCCATGCTGAATTGCCCCTTAGTGTCAGGGGGCTTAGCAGGGGTAAATACATGGGATTACGGGAATAGGCCTGGGTGGAATTGTTGTCAGTGCAGGCTTTATGGGCTGAATGGCCTCATTCTGCACTATAGGGTTATTATATATGATTATATATATGATTTATATGAAGAGGTGACAGGACCAGGTCATTCCAGACACTATATGGGGAAATTTGTGGTGGATCTCTCATCCTGGCAGAGCCACCTCAGTAGAAAGTGCCCTGTCAGACCCAATTTTTGTTCTGAGATGGAGTCGGGCCACTCTCCCCCAGACACAGATCAGAGGTGATCACAGGATAGCTGAGAGTTGAGGTTTAAATGGTCCACCCCTTGGTTCTCTGGGACTTTGTCCCAGTTGTATGCTTATATTTTAGCTCCTCACTCCCCACACCCCCATCCACACACATACCACCTCTATGCTAACTCATAGCAACACATGCCACCACCCAGCCCCATGGCTCCTCGATTTTCTAGTTTGCTGATGACACCACCATAGCGGGTCGGATCTCAAACAATGACGAGACAAAGTACAGGAATCAGATAGAGAATCTGGTGAACTGGTGCGGCAACAATAATCTCTCCCTCACTGTCAACAAAACAAGAGATAGACATCGACTTCTGGAAGCGTAGTGGAGAACATGCCCCTGTCTACATCAATGGGGACGAAGTAGAAAGGGTCGAGAGCTTCAAGTTTTTAGGTGTCCAGATCACCAACAACCTGTCCTGGTCCCCCCATGCTGACACTATAGTTAAGAAAGCCCACCAACACCTCTACTTTCTCAGAAGATTAAGGAAATTTGGCATGTTAGCTACGACTCTCACCAATTTTAACAGATGAACCATAGGAATCATTCTTTCAGGTTATATCACAGCATGGTATGGCTCCTGCTCTGCCCAAGACCGCAAAAAACTACAAAAGGTCATGAATGTAGCTCAATCCATCACGCAAACCAGCCTCCCATCCATTGATTCTGTCTATACTTCCCACTGCCTTGGAAAAGCAGCCAGCATAATTAAGGACCCCACGCACCCCGGGCATACTCTCTTCCACCTTCTTCCATCGGGAAAAAGATACAAAAGTCTGAGGTCATGTACCAATCCACTCAAGAACAGCATCTTCCCTACTGCTATCAGACTTTTGAATGGATCTACCTCGCACTAAGTTGATCTTTCTCTACACCCTCGCTATGACTGTAACACTACATTCTACACTCTCTCCTTTCCTTCTCTATGAATGGTATGCTTTGTCGATAAAGCGCACAAGAAACCATACTTTTCACTGTACAGTAGTACATGTGACAATAATAAATCAAATCAAATCAAATCAAATCGTGGCCTTCGAGCAAACCCAAGTGCTCATACTCTCCATGCCAACTCTTGGTACCTCCATGCCAATTCACCAGTACAGAACCAATGAACCCTATGAAAAATGGCATGTGTTTCAAAAACACCCATTCATAATTTTCTCAGAAATGCTACAACCATATAAAAGAATCAACCAACTGAACTTTAAAGTATTAATTACAGAAACTCTGAGCACTTGACACCTCCTTATCTCTTGCAAATAAACTTTGAGCCATTGACAAAACAGATTGCAGAAAAATCAATCATAACATCATACGGCTATCAATCAGGCAAATATTTCTTTTGCCCTAACTGTGTCAATAGAGGTAATCCTTTTTATATGAGTTTGGTCTCTCAGCTAAACCTCATTTTGAATGCTTGGCTGAGAGCCCAGGCTCTCTTGACAGAGCTGGGGAGAAGGAAAAATGTTTTCCATGCTTCTAAAATGAGGAAGAGGATCTCAGAATGGCTCTGGAGTTCTTACAACTCTGAATCAATCTGGCCTGAGAAGTCAGAATCTTCCGTGGGGGTGGGTGCGGGCCCTGTGCGATTGATGGAAATTGGAGCTGCGAGATTGGTGGTTTCTGGGAGGGTCATCCAAAGCATCTGAGTGGGGTGGAGGATAGCAATGCATCCAAGGGGAAAGTTGACACTTATCTCCAAGATTCCGTAATCCCCACTTCCCTGCATCTTCTGGGTTTTCGGAGGCTTTAGAAACACGGCTCTTAGGTTAAACTTAAAATGGTGTATTAAAATGAGGCGAGCAACTTTTTTCATTATAATATTTAACTTAAAAATCATAGAATCCCTACAGTGCTATATGAGGCCATTCGGCCCATCGAGTCTGTGTCAACAACAATCCCACCTAGGCCCTATCCTGTAACCCCACATATTTACCCTGCTAATCCCTCTAACCTACGCATCCCAGGACACTAAAGGGAAATTTAGCATGGCCAATGCACCGAATCCGCACATTTCTGGACTGTTAACTTATCAATCCGGTTCCTGGAATTAGTCTGGTTGCCCATCAGACCCCCACCCCTGTCCCACCTCCGTTAAGACCATAAGTGGGAGGATTGCATCAGTGAGTTGAGAATTGGGGTTCAGAATTTGAATACTTTACTCTTGCACCTTACCCAAACCCTACCCCCACCCACGTTTTCTTGGGTTAAGTGTCCATTGAGGAAACATGAGTCCCTCTGGGTTAACAGAGCTAAATTAAGAACTCCTGTGGTTTTCATTCCTTTTTCACTGGGTAGCAGATGGCCTATTGCAACTTAATTCACCTTTCGCCTGAGATGAATTCAAGCCACAATGTCTGGAGGTGGAAGTCAGTTTCTATTTGTCCCCCAGACAATTATTTTTATACTTAATTTGCAAATTAAGACCTTGAGACAATTTGACACTATTGTCTTTTCAAATCAAAATGTGAGCTGATATCAAAAGCACAATTCACAAAACTGCCTTATATGGATATTCTTAAGCGATCATACAGGTTCTGCAAAAACTGAGCAGCTAATAGCCTCCAGTATATAAACACTGTTTCTGTGCTCACCATTAGCAGTTCCACGAGTGGGCCTTTCAGGGATGTATAGACTCAAGTGTTTAAATGTCATTGTTAACCTTTTCAGACAGCAGTGTCTGTTTCTCAACAAATCTGACAACTGAACTGAACTGGAAAGCCAAAAGTCATCTATATTGGCCAGTACAGGTTAATTTATCAAATATCCAAATTTGACCCAACTGACACCACTTTAGATATCCCTTGCCCTTTAAGATGATCACAGTGCGTACGTACAGAGGGACAAAACATTTCTGTGCGCATCGTTAGTAACGGCTGGTATCTCATTAAATGATTCCCATTCACAGGAGTAGCTGGAACCACAGTAATATACCGCATATTCATACATTTTTTAATGTTTTATATTCTTTAGAATTTAAAGGTGTGTTGTGTTCTGCTGGCCATGGTGAGTGTTTGCTTCATGTATGTTAATGATTGAATATGAAGCTGCTACAAGGACAATGGAGATGAAACTGGAAATTGGTGTGGAAACATAATGGACAGTTGTGGACTGCTGATGTCCAATTTGGACCCCAATAAGTCTGTCAGTGTATTTATCCATTTTGGTGTAAGATTGTTCCATGTTTCAGCATTAGGATGTTTGAACATCAGTGGGCTTGGAGGTGAAGATGGAGGAAGCTAGGCAGAGTATTTGGTTGCACTGGCACATTGGGTGGGATTTTCCAACTGTACTCACCCCCAAAGTCGGAAAATCCCACCCAAGGGTCAATGGGTTTTTTGCATGGTCTGCGTCCCACCCACTGCGATTCCCGTGGTGTGGGTGGGACAGGGAAATTCCATCTATTATCATTAAAGAATGCTGGGCCAGCATTTATTACCCATCCCTGAGTGCATTTAAGAGTTAACCATTTTGCTGTGGGTCTGGAGTCACGTGTACACCAGAGCAGGTAAGGAAGGTGTCAGGCTCACAGGGTTTTTTTTGTGTCAGTCTCTGTGGCGCAATCGATTAGTGCAATTGTTTGATATCCTCCAGAGGCAAAGGTTTTGCTTTATGGGTAGCACAGTGGCTAGCACTGCTGTCTCACAGTGCCAGGGACCCCGGTTCAAATCCGGCATCGGGTCACTGTCTGTGTGGAGTTTGCACATTCTCCCCGTGTCTGTGAGGGTTTCCTCCGGGTGCTCTGGTTTCCTCCCACAATCCAAAGATGTACAGGTTAGGTTGATTGGCCATGCTAAATTAACTCAGTATCAAGCGGATTTGCGGGGTAAATATGTGACGTTATGGGAATAAGGCCTGGGTGGGATTGTGGTGGGTGCAGACTCGATGGGCCAACTGGCCTGTTTCTGTACTGTAGGGATTCTATGATTCTAAGGCAAGTTTCCTTCCTTAAAGGACTAAATGGGTTTTTACCACAATTGATAATGGTTTCACGGTCATTATAAGATTTTTAATTCCTGATTATTATTGAATTGAAGTTTCACCACCTGCCTTAGTGGGATTTGAACCAGGGTTCCCAGAGCATTCCCCTGCATCTCTGGATTATGTGTCCAGTGATAACACCACTACGCCACCGCCTCCCCTGAAGTACCTGAAAAGAGAGAGATGCTAAAAACATCTTAAAAGAAGAAAGAGAGTTAGCAACTTGGAAAGATTTATAAAGCAAATTCAGCACTTCAGCCCGCTAAGTGCTTAGCAGCTCTAGGTATGACCACCAGTGATTAAAACTGTGGATGTACAATATGCTAGAATTGTAGGAGTGGAAAGATCTCACAGGATAATAGGAACGGAGGAGGTTACAGGAGCAAGGCCATGGCGGGATTTGTAAAGAAGAAAGAGAGTTGTAAAATTGAGGTCTTGCTCAAGCACGAATGATACTAAATGTAGTTCAATGAAAACAATGGTGATAAGTAAACTGGACTTGGTGTGAGTAAGAACATGGGCAGCATGGCCAGAATTCTCTGGCCGTTCACGCCGGCGGGATTCTCCGATCCCACCGATAACATATCCCCACCTGCGGGTTTCCTGCCGGGGTGGGGTGACATCAATGGGAATTCCCATTGGCAGCGGCGGGATCAGGGAATCCCACTGTTAGCAAACAATGTGCCATCTCCCGCTGGCGTGAAACACACAGCTGGCAGGCCAGAGATCTTGCCTCATGACTTTAAGTTTACAGAGGGTGGAAGATGGGAGCGTCATCAAGAGTAAATTGGAATAACCAAGTCTTGAGGTAACAAAGACATGGATGAGGATTTCACGAGTGTATGGGCTGAGGCAGAAGCAGTCAGGCAATATTATGGAGGTGGAAGTAAGTGGCCTTTTAGTCATAAATTGAACACATGATGGGAAACTCATCTCAGGGCCAGAAATGACACCAAGGTTGCAAATAGTCTGGTTCAGACTCATACAAGTTGCCTGGGAGAGGAATGGAGTTGATAGCAAGGAAACAAAGGTTGTGACAGGGACTGAAAATAATGGTTTCAGTTTTTTCCAATATTTAGTTGGAGGAAATTACTGCTCATCCAATATTGGATGTCAGACAGTCAGAATATTTAGAGGCAGCAGAGGGGTGAAGAGAGGTGGCAATGAGGTTGAGCTTCTATGTGGACCTTAGAAAGATCTAAGAAGCCTGAGATGTGAGCCTGTGTGCAGAAACCCCACGATTGCCGAGATATTTTAAAGCACTGTAAATAAACCTGTTGCAGACTTAAAACTGGTGTCATTTTTGCATTGCTCTGAGGTAAATTAGATTTATACATTTATAGATTTATAAATATAGATTTACACCGGTCCGATACAACACAAAGTGCTAAAATTGTTCTTATCAAAGTCACAAATGACATTCTATGTGATTGTTTGAAGTTTTTTGTAAAGTTTTAAAGTTTATTTATTAGTGGCACTAGTAGGCTTACATTAACAGTGTAATGACGTTTCTGTGAAAATCCCCGAGTCGCTCCGGCACCTGTTCGGGTACACTGAGGGAGAATTTAGCATGGCTAATGCACCTAACCAGCACGTCTTTCGGACTGTGGGAGGAAACCGGAGCACCCGGAGGAAACCCATGCAGACCCGGGGACAGCAACCACTCACGCTTTGGGTGAAGAAATGTCTCCTTATCTCAGTCCTAAAAGGTTTACCCTATACCCTTAGACTGTGACCCCTCACTCTGGACACTCCCACCATTGGGAACATCCTTCCTGCATCTACCCTATCTCGTTCTGTTAGTATTTTCTAGATTTCTATGATAACCCCCTCATTCTTTTAAACTCTAGCAAATACAATCCTAACCAACTCAATCTCTCCTCATGTAGCACGGTGGCACAATGGTTAGCACTGCTGCCTCACAGTGCCAGCGACCCAGGTTCGATTCCCAACTTGGGTCACTGTCTGTGTGGAGTTTGCACATTCTCCCCATGTCTGCGTGGGTTTCCTCCAAGTGCTCCGGTTTCCTCCCACAGTCCAAAGATGTGCGGGTTAGGTGGATTGGCCATGCTAAACTGCCCCTTAGTGTCAGGGGGACTAGCAAGGGTAAATGTATGGGGTTATGGGGATAGGGCCTGGTGGGATTGTGGTAGGTGCAGACTCAAAGGGTCGAATGGCTTCCTTCCTGCACTGTAGGATTCTATGATTCATATGTTTGTCCCTCATTGCAGGAATCAGTCTGGTAAACCTTCGCTGCACTTCCTCTATAACAAGGACATACCTGCTCCTATATTCAAATCCTCTCTGTGTGAAAGCCAATATGCCAATTGCCTACTGCACCTGCATGCTTACCTTCAGCAACTGGTGTACGAGGAACTCAATAGTCGCTGAAGATCCCGTCTTTTAATGAAACAGTGTGGGTTAGTGAGTGGATGGGTGTGAGTGAATGGTAGGTGGGTGAGATGGATGAGTGGGTAGGTGGTTATGTGGGTGCGTGAGTGAGGTGAGTATGTTGGTATGGTGGGTAGGTGGGCAAGATGAATAGATGGGTGAGGTGGGTAAGGTGAGTGATGTGGATCGGTGCATAGGCCGGTGAGGTGAGGTATGTGTATGAGATAAGTGAGTGGGTAGATAGGTGCAAGTGTGGGTAGTCAGGTTGGGGGAGTAAATGCGTGGTTGAGGGAGTAGTTGGGAGCTTGGGAGGGTTGTTGGTGGTTTGTGAGGATGGTTGGGGGGGTAGTCGAGTGGTTAAGGATGTAGTCAGGGGCTTTGGGGATAGTTGGGTGGTTGGGTGGGTAGTTGTGGGTTCAAGGTAGTCAGGTATTCGAGGGGGTAGTCGGGAACTCAGCAGGTATTTGGCTGGTTGGGAGGGTAGTTGTGGGTTTGGGGTAATTAAGTGTTCAAGGGAGCAGTTGGGAGCTCAGGGGGTAATCGGGTGAGGGTAGTTATGGGCTCAGGCTAATCAGGTGTGCAAGGGAATAGCCTGGGGTTTGGGGGGTAGTTGAGCGATCCAGACACTGGAAGATTAGGTAAACTGTTTGACAACACTCTGCAGTGGCCACTGCTTCAACATTGCTTTACCATCGTAAATGTATTGATAAATAGATTTCAATTTCAATGTCATCAGACTGATGGACTTTCTTAAAGAAATGTGGCACTTTATTCAAAAGAATGAAGGATCTGTGAAAGAGGAAGGAAAAATTCTTATTATTGTAAAATAGAAACTGAGCTATTATTAATCATTATCAAAGATGAACAATCCTGAAATGGTCCCGTGCTATCAGCTTTGGGTAAAATTCAGGCAGTGTCCAGACTTAATCCATCCTGGGCCCCTGGCATTTTGTTCTGTGGGGCTTGGTGCAGTGGCCACTGCTCCCAATGGCACTCCTGGCACCAGAGAGCTGCTGACCAACTCATTGCCATCACCACTCTGGGGCTGGGTTTTCTCTCCAGACACATAAAAGCTGCATAGAAGTTTGGAGCAGTTGTCAGGAGTGAGGGTACATTCCTCTTGACTTTTCAGGTGGTAGCAACGGGTAACAGCCCCCCATCTGGATTTTAAAATCATTACCACCTACATTACTTGTAGTAAGGTTTATATGAATCAGTTGTATGATCATTCCTTTGGGAGAGACGATACTAATATCAATCCTGATGAGCGACTGGATGGTCGGACATGGGTGTGTTCCCAAAATTGTGCACAGGTGTTAACTATTGGTCAGAAGCTTTCAGACAAGGAACAGGAACAATTCGAACAAGAGCGTCACCCTCCCAAAGGTAGAATCAGAATTTGTCCAGAAATTGGTTGCCCTGGGACACTGGTGAAGGTTCAGTTGAGCATTCCCAGAAATAGGACCTCAAATGGGGAACAGTGCATTACCTGTACATAACTAAAATGGCCATGATGTGTAGTTGTCTGCACAGCTTTGGCTTCTTGCATTAAGTTAGCATTAATGAGGGTTGGGGTTGGCTGCAGAAAATCTGGGCTGTCCACACTTAGAAGTGAGTGAATTCAGGAAAAAATGGTGGGTCTGCCTTCATCAAGCTCCTAGAATTGAATTACAAACACTTGCTCGTCTTTGTCAAGGTCATGCATTCGGGAGTGAGGGTGGGTGGGTAAGTGAGGGGATGAGGGAGATTTGCGAAGCTGTGAAGTAAAATGGAACCTAACGTACAAGAGCAAAATGGAGTCTTCTGGAAGCAAAAGAACACCAGGTCCCTAGTTGCTGTCCAGCAAAATGGACATACAGCTCCATGATCTGCTCTCTTTGACACTTCCAAAACCCGATGACCTCTCTCTCACCTCTCAAGTCATTAAAATGCACACTGGCTGCACAGTGGTTGATGTAGATTGTGTATTCATACATCACTCCTTTAACTTCTAACACCTCAAAATACCACATCAAGAATACAATCCTGACCTATAAAAGTAGGATGAGGTGTAGAGAACATACCTGTTCTGACAGACACAAGAAACTCTGGCTGGGCCTATCGACCAGCAAACCTGGGAACGTCTTTGTGACCTACCTCGAGTGCAGGTTGGGCACCCTCCGAAACCTCTGCTGATG
This sequence comes from Mustelus asterias, assembly GCF_964213995.1. Taxonomy (NCBI): domain Eukaryota; kingdom Metazoa; phylum Chordata; class Chondrichthyes; order Carcharhiniformes; family Triakidae; genus Mustelus; species Mustelus asterias. The sequence goes on along the minus strand of NC_135815.1, from coordinate 36,814,389 downwards.
GGGATATTTCTATCCCACCAACGCTTTTACTTTCTCAGGAGGCTAAGGAAATTTGGCATTTCCACTACGACTCTCACCAATTTTTACATATACACCATAGAAAGCATCTTTTCCGGATGTATCACAGCTTGGCATGGCTCCTGCTCTGCCCAAGACCGCAAGCAACTACAAAGTTTGTGAACGTAGCCCAGTCCATCATGCAAATCTGCCTCCCATTCACTGACTCTATCTACACTTCCCGCTGCCTTGGACAAGCAGGCAACATAATCAAGGACCCTACGCACCCCAGACATACTCTGTTCCACCTTCTTCCGTCAGGAAGAAGATTCAAAAGTCTGAGGTCACGCACCAACTGACTCAAGAACAGCTTCTTCCCTGCTGCTGTCAGACTTTTGAATCGACCTATCATATAGTAATCTGACCTTTCTCCTTACCCTAACTGTAACTGCAACACTATATTCTCCACCCTCTCCTTTCCTTCTCCCCTATCTACTCTATGAACGGTATGTTTTGTCTGTATAGCACGCAAGAAACAATACTTTTCACCGTATCCCAGTACATGTGACAATAATAAATCAAATCAAATACCCTTTTGGTGTTAAAAATGAGTTTTAAGTTCCATAAAATCTTAAAGTATGAGCAAACAAGAAAATGTCAAAGCAGCAAAAACAAAAGAAAAAAACAAATCCACGTATCTTAAAAGGATTGAAAATGTTTACAAGTTCTAATATCTTTACAAACCATTCGTAACCGCCAGAATGTAACAGAAAAGTAGGCCCAGCTACGTCTTTCAGAACAGTGTTTTGGAAACCTAGAGCACAATCTCAGGAAACTGAGGTTGGCACATATCTTTAAAGAACTTAATAAGGATTTCACATTCCTTCAACAGAAGTTTGCATCAAGCCGTATGCAGCCTGACTGGAAATCAAAACAAGCACCTAATTGTGGTACAGAGTCAGAGTAAGGTATACTGCTGGGATTTTCCAACCTCTTCCTCCAACTCTGCTCCCACCCACCCCACCCCCACTCACCAACTCTTCCCCAGTTGTGTCCGTACACGAACGACCCCTGTATCTGTTAGAGCCAAGTTCTGCAGTCAACACATAAGCTGATGGGGAATGGGTGCATGTGTGAAAGTTTAAAGGATTGACTCTGTAGGGCAGACACCAGCATAGTATCTGCTCAGGAGGTGCAGGACTCACCAACGTCCAGCAGGGCTGATGTCCTGGGATTGCACAGAATCCACCTTCATTATTAATTCATGACGGACTGCTCATCATATTGGCCCCAGTGCACAGTGGATAACACTGCTGCCTCACAACGCCAGGGACCTGGGTTCGATTCCCGGCTTGGGTCACTGTCTGTGTGGAGACTGCACATTCTCCCCGTGTCTGCATGGGTTTTCTCCGGGTGCTCCAGTTTCCTCCCACAGTCCGAAAGACGTGCTGGTTAGGTGCATTGGCCATGCTAAATTCTCCCTCAGTGTACCCAAATAGGCGAAGGAGTGCGGCGACTCGGGGATTATTCACAGTAACTTCATTGCAGTGTTAATGTAAGCCTACTTGTGACACTAATCAAGAAACTTTAAATTATTTTTAAACAGTGCTGGGAGCTTCCCAGAGGGCAAGGTGAGAAATTCTGCGTTACTGGTAAATGAAAGGAGATGGTCATTAAAGTGGCTATGAAAGTGAGAGGTGGGGTTGGGTGGACCCTGTACTCTTTAACAAAAGCTTCAAACATTTCCTTGGCATATTTCAGTCTTTTCAAAGACAGGCTTGGAACACAAAAAGAAATAGCTGGTGAACACAGTGGCCAATATAAAATAATCTGGGACAGTAAACAGAGTCCATGCACAAGTGATGCAGCCTCCTGTTTCATTGGCTAGTAAAGTGGAGGTTCTGATCGATGATGCAAGTGTGAGAATGCGCTACCCGAGAGGGCTATGGCGTAGCTTGCAAGGGGTGAGAGAAAAATATAGAATTGGAGAATATTACAGGAAGGATGTCACTCAGAGTGCAAACCCTGTGGTGCAGATTGAATTCAATCTCTTTGTTGTAGGTAACATATATCTGTAGTCACCTGTATGTTGACAGTGAGAGCCAATTGTTCAGTCATTGGTAGGTAGCTGTGCCAAGACTTACAGATATGGTTGATGACAAAATTGCTGGTACAAGCAGTTTGTCTCTGGTGTCTGCATATCTCTCCTGAGATCTTCTATCACTATAATCAGGAAAAGCATAATTGGGACACATCCAAGCTACCTGTCATGATTAACATTACTTTTACTTGCCGCCAGCCATTGGATTCTGCAGTTGATACTTCGCCATGAAGATATTGGAAGGATTCCTTTGTGCATCACCTCCTTTCTGATCCTTTCCTATCCTTTTGAAATCCTGTAAACGCCTCTTTCCGGTGATATTAAAGGCAATAATGGACAATGTTCTCCAGAAGATTTTAAACATAAATTCAACTGATGTGTAAAAGAATTTATGATCCCAAACGCACATAAAACATTCACAAAATATTTCTTAAAAATTCATAAAACTTACCTAATTGAGGCAATTCTGAGGGTGGCACAGTGGTGCAGTGGTTAGCACTGCTGCCTCACAGCGCCAGGGACCCGGGTTCAATTCCAGCCTCGGGTGACTGTACGGAGCTTGTATATTCTCCCCGTGTCTGCGTGGGTTTTTTCTGAGTGCTTCGGTTTCCTCCCACAGTGCAAAGATGTGCAGGTTAGGTTGATTGGCAATGCTAAATTGCCCCTTAGTGTCAGGTGGACTAGCAGGGTAAATACATAGGGTTACGGGGATAGGGCCTGGGTGGGATTGTTGTCAGTGCAGGTGCAATGTGCCAAATAGCCTCCTTGTACACGGTAGGGATTTTATAAATTATGAAATTTATGGGGTTGCAACTTTGGCCGCCATTGGTCAGAAATCTGGGTCAAGAGTCTCAGAAAATGCCCTGATTTTGCATTTATACATATAGCTATGGGTTAGACATTACTGTCCCTATATCTGTTACTTGAATGAACCCAATTAAGGCACGGTAGCACAGTGGTTAGCACTGCTGCTTCACAGCTCCAGGGACCTGGGTTCGATTCCCGGCTTGGGTCACTGTCTGTGTGGAGTTTGCACATTCTCCTCGTGTCTGCATGGGTTTCCTCCGGGTGCTCCGGTTTCCTCCCACAGTCCAAAGATGTGCGGGTTAGGTTGATTGGCCATGCTAAAATTGCCCCTTAGTGTCCTGGGATGCGTAGATTAGCGGGTAAAATATGTAGGGATATAGGGGTAGGGCCTGGGTGGGATTGTGGTCGGTGCAGACTCGATGGGCCGAATGGCCTCTTTCTGTACTGTAGGGTTTCTATGATTTCTATGATTAAAACAAGCAGATTAAACAACTGACGGGTGATAGTCATATGAATAGTAAAGAATTCTCCATTGCCAAATCTTTACTGTTAAAATGGAAGGGGGATGTAGGCTTTGAATGTTCACACTGTTCTGAATGTTGATCTCATTTACTTCAGAGTTTGCTTCACTGTTTTGGATCTTGATTTTGAACATCGTTTGAGATTCTTGATTGGGTGGCTCACGGATATGTAGCATTACAATCTAGACATTGCAATAGAGTGAGCTTATTGTGCTAACTATTGGTGACATCTATTTAGTACATAAACTGGTATTTCGGACATAACATTTTTCCAGCTACCCTCTTCTTTATATAGAGCACAGGGATTCTACTTTACCAAGTATAAATAAATGTGAATCTTCACATCATCTTTTTGCTGGTGCAATGTTTCTGTGTTTGAAGTTATAAACAAATCATTATAAATGTGTATTGTTTACAGCTCCAGTTATTACCATTAATGAATCTATCAGGACTAGTATATCAACCCAAATTGTCAAAATTGGTCACAGATTGTTACAGGTCAAATTATAAAGAATTTACTTGAAAATATAATCCTCTAACTATTGATTTTTAAATATTAATTTATTATAATAAAATAGACTGATATGGATAGTGTACTATTGCAAAAGTCACTGTCCCCAGTAATCGAATGATCAGTCTTATAAGTTTTAGTCATTCAGCTGATTGAGAACATAAGGCAAATTGTTGTAATAGAATATAAATAATGTTTCAAATCAAAACCTTCTCAGAATTCACAAGGGGTCAATCTACCTTTAGAAGCAATATTGGCCTGGAAATTGTGCTTTTGCACATATGTTAACATATTTGTATTCAATTCCTTTGTGTGCTTTCTTTTACTGTAAGCGAACATTTCTGTTCAAATAGCAGAGGACTTTTAGACAAATACATTAAAGGTTCATACAATATTACCACAGCATAATTTCTCATCTGTATTTTCTGGTGCCGATTTACCCGGTGTGGAAATCCAACATTTTTGTAGTTGTCATTGAACGCGGATTTATTTTGAGACAACTTTTACTGACTATAGCAACTTTACCTGTGTGATGCCTTTCATGTAATCAAATACCCCAAAATACTTCATGAAATTGCAAGACTAACCGGGCAACTAGAAATGAGGTCAAAGAGGGATGAGGAGAGGTGACCAAACATTTTGATTCTGAGTGTCCTTTCCTTGGTATTGGTCCATTCATTTTCATCAAATAGGTCAAATATGTAATGTGTTCGCTGGTGGTGGAGTCTGACGATGGACCTCAGTGATTCTACTTTCCGCTTCCCTTCATGAGGTTCAGTCTCAGCCTCCCGCATCTTCTGGTTCAGCTCATCCAAGGTGGGTTCGATCAGCTCCCAGCCATTCGGAGGCGGTTTGCGGCTTTGTTTCACATTCAGCATCTTGGTATTTAGCAGCAATTAATATGAATATCATAGTAGAAGTGATGGTGCAATAGTATTGTCACTGGACTAGTAATCCAGAGACCCAGCATAATGCTTTGGGACCAGGGTTCGAATCCCACCACAGCAGATGGTGAAATTTGAATTCAATACAAAATCTGGAATTAAAAGTCGAGTGGTGACCATGTAACCATTGTCAATTGTTGTAAAATCCCATCTGGTTCGCTAATGTCCTTTGGAGAGGGGAAGTCTGCTGTCCTGACTTGGTCTGGCCTGCATGTTACTTCAGTTCCACAGCAATGAGTTTGATTCATAAATTCTCTTTGAAATGGCCATTCAGTCTAAGGGCAATTAGAGATGGGCAATAAATGCTGGCCTACCCAGCAACGTCCACATCTCATGAATGAATTAAAAAGAAAATCCTCTAACCTATACTTGACAATCTCAGACCCTTCTTCAATTCGCTAAACTCGAAGTGCGAATCAAGATGAGATTGACTCTTAGGTGAGAGTGAGCGAAGACTTGAGGGAGTCTCTCCTTTCTTCACTTTGACATCAGGTTGGTCCCTAATTGAAATTTGATTGTTCAAAATCTTTTTGGAGACTTGTCACTGCTACTTTTATTTGAATTGAAATTAAAAATCTTGGCAATATTTTCCAAGTCAGTGATAAAATTGGCTGACAACTTGGTACAAGCATTTTCCGCATTGTTGGTGTAGACTAATTTTATCCCTCCTAAAAGCCGCAGTATAAATGCGAAGCGTAACCATTTTACACCAATGCTACAGTTAACGTGTGAATATAACCTTAAGTCCTCAGTAGTTCCCAGCAGCAATGGTCAGGCAGGCAAGCTTTCTGCTGTTTCTGAGGTCTATGACATTCTGGCCCCTCACATGCAGGGCGTCATGTACTGGGGACATCTGAAAAGTGTTTAAATGAGCTGATTTCAGTGCAAGGCAGCTTATTTGGGCACAGGCAAAGGGCAACGCTTGATAAGCACCAATTCTGTCGGTTGCACCGTCCACTGTATACGGCACTGCATTTTTACACTGATTCAAGGCTTGATATTTAATTTAGTTTGAGAGCAGTTAGTTCAGCTCAACCGTCGGAACGATTATATTTAAGAATGGAAAATTACTTCCACTTGAAGGTAATGAATGCAAATAAGTTTGACAAAGAAAATTCGCAGTCGACTAACACAATATGGGACCCTCATGAACTCCGTGGCAGTTAGAGGACACTGAAATAACTCCAGCCTTCGTAGGACATGTGAGATTTTATTTCACAATTTTCATGCTACAAGCATTCTCTGAGTGCTATGATGACCTTCCTAGCTCCCTCCCCATCACACACTGACACATCTAGCCTAAATTTGCGTCTTGCATCACCTCAGGAAACTCATGGCTAATTTCATTATTTCTGAGAAAAAATGCAAATGAAGCCAGACAGCTGGTGCCTTCCTTGTGGCCAGGAGTGATGGAAGAGCCTGAGGCCTTCCTCATCAGAGGCTCTAATACCCTTCTGCTTAGGCAGGCCCCCTTCGGGGATAGAGCAGGGAGGCTGCGAGAGCAGCGTGAACAGATGGAAAGAAGGTAGAAAGGGGGGAAGAACACACTCACTCTGGTTTGTGGGGAAGTCATGATGTCAGTTACCTGCGAAGCTGGATATGGTTTGCGGGATTGTTAGCTTCCAGATTCCCGTGCTTTCCGGGCTCCCATTTGTGGAGCTGTCAATCAAAATTTGCATCTGTCAATATGGAAGATTCAGTACCGGCTTATTGACATGCGGTGTCAATATGTTTCTAGCAGTTAACTATGCTTTTTGGTGTTATTTTCAATCTGTGCGGTACCTTTCTTGCATATGCATGAAAATTAAAATAAAATTAAATGTCAAGTGTCCACAGTTTAATGTTTCTCTCCGCCTCTCTTTATCTCTCCCTCTCTCCATATATATTTCTTACAATTCCATGCCAAAAAGCGATATTATTTTAGCCATTTTAATGCTGATATTTAATGATTTTTCAACAAAGCTTGTTCCATGTCCTGTAGGTGAATACTTATGTGAAGTTGGAAGCTTTCGTATAATTGTAATTTTTAATCTTAATATAAACAGTACTGGGTGGAAAGTCACACCAAGAAGCAGCTGTAATTCTAACCTCAAGAAAGATTATGATGACACTTTTAGTTCAGTGCCTGCTATCTGCACAGGACAGGCATATAAATAAAAGAAAAAGATTAAACAAAACTCTCTTCAAAAGCCTCCACATTTATTTTTTTTAGTTCCCCAGTTACAGACTGTCTCGTTCATGTTATAGACAGACGGGTAGTTAGGACCACTGCCAAGCATACATACCTTGATGTGGTGCAGTGATTGAGCTCAGTTTATCACAGGAAGTTTATTACCCCATTTATAGTACAGCCCCACAGAGATCACATTCAGTTCAAATCAGGATAACCTGAGCTGCGTACAATCTCCCAGGGTTTATACTGAGGGCTGTCCATGTTCAGTTGATAGGGTGGACAGACTGACAGAATTAAATTACTACCTTGGTGCATACACAGAAAGGACAAGAGGTGCACATCAAACGTTTTTACATCAACTTAACATAAGACTCCTGATTTACAGTCCTAGTCAGCTGAAAGCCCCAGAGCTGGGAGCTTGGAGAAAATAATTCAACCGCGCTTCCTTGTTGTCTATTTTGCACTTAAGCAATACAACTTCACACATGCGTGTGATTTTGTGAAAGTGCAACTGGCCTGGAACCTCAGCAAAATTCAGAAATAATGGTTTGCAATTAACCAGAAGAGAAGCAATGACTCGGCCTTTGTGGTGAGTGGCAAACACACGTTGCTCACCATTCACTGTGCTCACAACTGCCCACAGACTTCTTCTGGGATTTTTTTGTGGCAACGTACGGTCATCGGGAATCCAAAACAGTGCAGCGCCCTCTGCAGAAGATCTGGGACATGAATGAACAGGATAAGTAACAGAATTTCAGCCCATCAGATTGAAAATCCTCTGAGGCCGCTGGGGTAGACAATTTGCCTGAGGTGGTATTGGCCACTTGCTATTTGCACCACCTGATATTCAATTCCATTGCTGTCAATGGAATTAAGTATCAGCTGTTGTGCATGATAGATAGTTGATCCAATATTTCCCATTTTATTCCACAGACTCTAAACCTGGAAGTAAAAGTTCTAACGTTTAATTCAACGTAAAATCATATATGGGAAAGAAAAAGGAAAGAAAAATGGGACCAATAGACAGAAAGGGAAAAAGAAAGAAAGTTAAAAAACACATACTTTTCTCAAAATCTCCAACAATAATTAAAATCTGAAGGAATGAGATGCCACCATTTTTAAAACCAAATTTTCAGTGCCAGGGATGTTGTTTGGCAGTAATTGAAATTTATTACACCTTTAAAAATGCCTTTTTTCTGACATACCTAGTGGCAATCTATTGGCTAAGCACCCCAACTTCACACCTGCCATGTGTGTGAATGCTGAGTCTCTCAGTGAGATACTGGTATAGCGAAGTTTGGGGATGAGCAGGGCAAATCAGACAGTAGCTTCCCTATTTCCATGTCTCACTGCACACGTGGATACTTTGGTGGTTACAGTCTGAATTACTCCCCAAGAATGGTGAATGCTTACGATTATCCCTACCACAAACTCCGGACCAATAATATTCAAGGACAATCTCCAAATAACCCATGCTCTCAACCTCACACTAATCAATGAGAGGTTTCACAACTCGAGATTATGTTCATTCAAATAAAATTAATCCTGTCTGGGCTGATAAACAGATTTGTTTGAATTATTTAACGACACCAGATAATTAACTTTAAAAAAAAATCATCTCACCTGAGCTCGGATCTACACAAGTGTCAAGGAGAGAATATCATTTACAATAAAATATCTTTGTGCTATGTTCATACATTTTTTTGTAAGTGACATACTTATTATTTCTCGTAGAGTTTTGTTAAGAATATCTGTATAATTTAAGAAATGTCACCGTCGACCTTTTATTTTCTTTTGCCTTGCCTCAAGGGCATTTAGGGATGGGCAATAAACGTTGACTTAGCTGGTGACACCCACAGCCGTGAAAGAATTAAAAATTGCTTCAATTGATTCTGTTTATGCAAGAGAGGACAACTCAAATGCAAACAAATCTGCATGAAGAACTCCAGCTGTACAAGGATCTTAGATCGCTTTTCCACAACAGCTACACTGTGTGCTTTCTCTCCTGGTATGTTAGTTGGGTAAGTTTGACTCCTAGCACAGCTTGCTGCCAGCAGTGCTTCTATCCCCTCTGGGGCCAGATTGCTGTGCAGCAGGGACTCTTATTTCCTACAGCAAGACCTTCTCCCCAGTGGCTTGTGAAAAGCAGTGTGCTTTGCAAAGTTAGGTCCAATGTCATTATCGCAGATACCGAGTCATAGCCCCTTTAACAATTACAGCAGTATCAATGCAACTAAACTTTTTTTGGAAAGCCTTCAGTGCCCAAAGGATTTCCCGGTGAAATTGCTTCACTGTGAAAAGTTTTTACACAGGAAGATGAACTCTTTTATCATTTGAGGAAAGATTTTTCCTTCCCGGGCATGATCGTGATAGAAGTTGGCGGAGTACAAAAAAATCCAGCACTGAAATGCCAATACAGTGAACACTTCTTAAAGAAAAGAGGTGCCAAAAACATGTGTGTAAATCCCTTTAAATGAAGTACTGCAGAGAGACTGGCAGCAGCTCACCACCAATAGCTTTGGTTTCAGAAACAGACGGAGCATCAGTCAAAGTCCGAGGACTATCAACCATTCAAAATTGCCAGTCATGGTGGCGAGGTTTTTCCAAGTTCTCAACCGTGCTGCCATAGTGAACAAACCATTCAATACCAGGGGTAGGATAAACTGAGACATTAGTAGGCAACTGTCTCTCACAAGAGTAAGCATGCCTTCCATCGGTTAATTGTGAAGCAACATTAATTTCAAATTGAACATGTCCTTTGGAACAAAAACAGAAAATGCTGTAAAATCTCAGCAGGTCTGACAGCATCTGTGGAGAGAGAATACAGCCAACGTTTCGAGTCTGGGTGATCCTTCGTCACCTTACTCGAAATGCTGGTGCTATTTTCTTTCCAGCTCTGATGTAGGGTCATCCAGACTCGGAATATTGGCTCTATTCTCTCTCCACAGAAGCTGTCAGACCTGCATTTCCTGTTTTTGTTTCAGATTCCAACATCCCCAGTATTTTGCCTATGTCTTTTGGAGTCATATGCCCTCTTTGTCAAAATCAATTATATGGGGAAAAAAGATCTTTGTTGGGAAAATGAAAGAAAGCAACAAAAAAATAGAGAAAACAAATAATGCACGTTCTGGTGTCCAGTGAGATTTTCAAAATAACTTCAATATGTTATTCGTTAATTTTCTTCACTGCCAGTACATAATATAAGTCACTGTGAAAAGCATTCAGGGAGAGAAAACTCCTTTAAGAGACTTTTCATCTGAAATTTGTACATTTTCTTTATTTTATTCCCAAAAGAAACATCCAATTCTAAATGCCCCATCAAAGCCCTTTGTTTTCCACTACTGATATTATCCAACTCAGCAATGTTCCCACTGGTGCGAAAAAGAAACATATTAGGTAGAATTTAATGCACTTTTTTGAGGGGCTTTTGAAGGCAGGGGGCATTTAACTGGGCTCGAGGCTGCTGAGTGGGAACTCTGCTGCCCCAGGAAAAATCCAGGATGGGAAGGCTGATGGGCAGCCTCCCTGCCCCGATGCAAATTGAGATCCTTAAATGGATAATTAATACTCACTTAAGGTCCTCGTCTCACCGCCTCTGGTTTTCAACTAGCGGTAGGCAGGGCAGCCACCATGCAGAGAGCCAGAAAAGTGCTTGTGGGGTCACGTGGGGAGACCCCTCATTGACAGGTACACAGTTGTGGTTAATTGAGGGACCAGGCACCAGGAAGGGGAGAAGGGAAGTTTTATAGTTAGATATCCATTTATCGAATTAGGCAGCAGAAGACTATGGCGATTGTCCCTTTAAGGATCAACGTGCAGAGTAAGGGTCAGATGACCCAGGGAACCAACTGGGGAGTAGGGTGGGGGATTACCCTGGTAAGTACGGGCTTCAATACACATGGATAGATTGATTTGATTCCTCCACAGAAGATTGAACACAACACATAGAGTGCCTTGGGCATTACTTCCAAGTGAATAAAATAGGGGAGGAGGTGAGTACCCAAACAACAATGTTTCTGCTCATTGTTGATGCACACTCTAAGTGGATGAATGTTTCTGAGGTGAAGTCTCCTACATCGCATGCTACCATTGAAAGTTAACACCAATGTTTTTCCACCCACGGATACCTGAAGTATGAGTGTCTAACAGTGGAATAATATTCACAAGTGCTGAGTTTCTAAACTTCTCCACACTTAGTAGTATAAAGCACTTAGGGCTCTGCCTTACCTCCCAGCATTCAACAGACTGGCTGAGCGAGCTATCCAAACTTTTAAGTTTGGCCATAAGAAGCAGGAACCCTGGAGACCAGAATCTCATACTTCCTTCTTGGCTACCAGATCACTCCACATACAACAACAGGAGTCCTCCCAGCAGGGTTGTTAAAGAACTGTCGTCTTAGAATGAGACGGAGCTTCGTGTTTCCAAATTTGCTGGAGAGGCCAGAGGCTAGTCAGAAGGCAAGTCATGATTCATGTCAGTCAACGGGGTCATTTATGCTGGATGATACCCTGTATGAATTTTAATCGTGGGTCGAATTGGGTCCCTGGAATGCTTGTCTCTAAAACTGGACCCCTATCTTATCAAGTGGATGTAGAAGGAAGGATATCCGAAAACACATTTGCCCCAGCAGCTAGTTTTGCCATCATGAATTATATTACCATCAATTTTTTCCATTGAAACAGATAGAACTGAAGTGCCCGAGCCTAAAGGGGCACCTGTCATTGTGGTTTCAGCTGACAGCAATCCTGTGGAAGTGCCCCAGACAGAGGAGTTACACTGCTCCACAATTATTCAGAAGCCCCCTGGAAGACTTAATTTTTAATAGCCTAACTTCATGTACTAAATGTTTAATTAATCATGTATTGACATTTGTTTAAAAGTACTTTGAGAAGGAGGGATGTGGTGATTGTCCCTTTAAGGATCCATCTGCAGGGTCATATGACCTGGGGAACCAATTGAGGAGCAGGATGGGGATTACCCTGATAAGCGTGGGCTTCTTTATTCAGAGTCATCTCAGGAGTTGATTGCAAGCATGAGGCTCCAAGCCACCGTATACTTTCAACCTGTATACAAACGAGTTGTGTTGTCCCTAAACTGGTGAATGAGCATCTTTTTAAAGATATTCTGACAATGCAACTGTTTTACTGTGATGCCAGATAGTTCAGTACAAATACTAGTTTCCATTCTGGATCCTCTCTTTGTTGAGAATCCAACTCTTGGGTTCAGGCTTCAATAAGCATCACTTGCTCTCAACTCATTCTGAAGCAAGACCTGGGTTACTCTTAAAGGGGCCTACGTTTCTAAGACTGTCAGGGAAACCTGCTGAGAGCCACTCCACCCATGTCTCCATCCGCTTCCCCGCGCCACTCCATCTTGTGACCCCCCCCCCCCCATCTCTCCCTCATTCTTCTGTGGCCTGGGTCTCTTGTGGATTCAGGGTTGCTGGTGGATGCATTGACAGCATTTGCAACCACTTTGATTGGCAACTCTCGAGGGGCTGGATTCCCAGTCCCAGGTGTCCTTGATCCCGGGGAATGCCTGCCACTGACTGTCCCCAAAGAAGGCGATGTGGGGCTCTCACAAGCTGACGCATTTGGCTTTAAAATATATCAATTTCTTACATATGTCCATTTCAACTTGTAGCATATACTTTTATACTTTTGATTTAAATAAGACACTGGTTTCAAGGTGTTCCTCAGAATCAGCAAGGTGCATTCATGCTGTATTCACATGCCTTGCATCTTTATCTCTTTAAAAAGAAACAACCTGTTGAACCTGCTACATTCCAAAGATTTGCTGATTGGAAGATCTATCTTTTAAAAATTAATTCCCAGTTGCAGTCAAATTTTAACACTTCCAAGCGGTTGCACGTGTATTTATGTTGACATGGGAGACACAATGTTAGTAATTCCTATAGTCAACTTTCAGTGGCTGTCCAGTATGTGAACCCAAATTAATTGAACTCAATGTCTTCCCTCCAAATGCAGAGATGTAAAGTTCACTGTGTGCCATATTTCCAGCTAGAACCAGTTTCCAAACATTGCAAGATATTATCCCCAACCTGCATATGCATCACAGTCTGCAATGTGGGCCAAGTGCCCATGTGCAACTGTTTCTAACACCCATTCAGTCTGCAGCAGGAGTTATGATAACTAACAGTATAGAATAGAATGAGTTCGACACAAGGGTCATTTGGACTCAAAACGTTCAGGATTCTCCAGTTTCCCAGCTCTATGTTTCTCGGCAGTAGGAGGCGGCATGCCATTCACTGGTGGTGGGATTCTCTGGTACCACTGCTGTCAATAGCATTTCCCTTTGATGTCGCCCCACGCTGCCAGGGAACCTGCAGAAGGGGGTGGCTGCCAGTGGGACCAGAGAATCCATTTGGCGGTGAACGGCTGGAGAATTCTGGCCACTGTTTCTCTCTCCACAGATGCTGCCAGTTGAGTTTATCCAGCATTTTCTGTTTACATTTCAGATTTCCAGCATTCACGGTATTTTGGTTTCATTATTATTGGTACAGAATAGTACCTATATTGTTCTTTGCCTTAATTTTGGCATGTTACTGCAATACTATGGCTTTCTATTAAGAGGTTACAGGTTTACTCCAAAGGGAGGGGTGTGGGTTCAGGAAGTATCCGGCCTGCAGTTCCCAAAGAACATAACATTGCTAACAAAAATCTTTAATTGGCTTGTTAGCTCCATTATAGTCTGCAAGGCCTTTTCAATGTCCATCCAGTGTGCTAATGATCTACTTAGCACCTTATTTGCTGACACTTCTTCATTAGTACAATGTACCGGTTAATCCTTTACTCACTGTCAGTTTTTCATCCGTAAATGGGCTGTGGAAACACATATCATCTCCGTAAGAAAGCTATTTCTTCCGCTTCTTCAGAAATTGACTTGAACATGCGTGTGTCATTTAGAAATGCTTAATTCCTTACAACCTCGGACCTAAATGTATGTATCCGCTTTTTAAACCAAAAACAAATAGTAGGCGTAATGGACCAAGAAATGATAACTATGTTGTAAAAAAGGCAGAAAAAATCCATGCTGGATATGCGGCAGATTCCTTTACGCAGACTGGATAATAGGGGTGACAGGAATTAATGAAGGCTAAGCAGGTTATACTGTACTCCACCTTGTGCAGCTTTACCCTTCCCATAATTACACCACGGTAAAATGTAAACCGCAACAACGTAACCTGTGCCTGATCATGAGTCTACTAATGGAAAGGCAATTAAAGTAGAATTGTATTAACTTATTAAGTTTTTTCATTTCTTTCATTTTTATTTGTACCAAATTTATTCTTAAAAAGTTTCTTGAAGAACCAATAGTGATTCCTGACAAGAAATGTCTTATTGAATGTGAGATACTTCATGAGAAAACTGATAGGCGTAGTCACCTTCATGTCCTTCACGTGCTACTGTCGGATTGGAACACGTTTACCCACAGCCTATTTTTCCCTTACGCAGTTCCTGAATCCCATTTGACTGAAGAGGTAAATGTCTACATTGCTTTTCAAGTCCCAACATTTCTGATGCAAATTACTTTTTTTAATATTTAGATGCCAGGAGATCTTAAACTATGTGCTGATATATTGAAAGTTCCCTCAATTGCTTCTATCCTTAGGGGAAGAAAAATAAGCCAGTTAGAAAGCGCCAAAAGGATTGTATTCTGTGCCCCTACAGTTTGGAAGAGAGCCCCACAAAAAGAGACAAACGATATTTGATCAGAGCAGTAGTTATCTGAAGGCCAAGTTTTAAACCTGTAATCCTGGGATTGAACTGGACGCCCTAGATTTAAGCATATTTTGCTTGGATCAGACAACACATCGGTTTGATAGAATACTCTCCACGTCTGGCTAAATCCCATAGAGACAGCTTCTCATCCGCCAAAAAGAGATACTACCTTGATGGCATGAACTGCTGAATGCAAAAGATGACAAAGATGCGAGGTAGATTATCCACTTTCATGTCTCGAGCACTCATTTTCCTTTTTGAACCCACTCTCCTTTCCTTTTGGCAGTTTGCAGTTTGTAAGATGAACTTTACCAGCATAAAATAATGTTAAAATTAAAATAGCTCAACCTTTGTTATCTTCATGACGCATTTCCAATTCCTTATAAGTGAAATGGGAACTGAGAGTTGGTGTCTAAAACAAGTGATGGTGTGCGGCTATAATTTATGTTTACATTATTGGATATCAGAGTTTATTACATTGTGGTGTTACTAGAGTGCTTGCCTCAGAAGAATTATATAAGGGGATTTTAGAATGCAGCAAAGGAGGACCAAGAAGCTGATAACGCAAGAGCAGAATATGAATGTAAACTAGCAAAAAACATAAAAGCAGACTGTAAACACGTCTACAGGTATGTAAAGGAAATGCTTGACTAAGACAAATGGGGGTCCATTACAGGCAGAATCTGGAGAATTGATATGGGGAATAGAGAAATGGCAAAGTGAAATGAAATGATTACTTTGTGTCTCCCTTCGCTGAGGAATGTACAAGAAATCTCCCAGAATTAGAGATGGAAGGAACTGTGGAGAATGAGGAACTGAAGGAAATTTGTATCAGTAAGAAGGTTGTATGAATAAGGCTAAGGTTGATATACGCCTCAGAGTGTTGGAAGAGGCAGCTTTGGAGATAGTGAATGCATTGGTGATCATCTTCCAAAATTTTATAGATTCCGGAATGGTTCTTGGGGATTGGAAGATAGCAAATCTCACCTCATTATTTAAGAAGGGAGGGAGAGAGAAAACAGGAACTACAGACACGTTAGCCTTAAATCAATGATGGGGAAAATGCTAGATTATATAGTAAAGGATGTGATAAATGGTCATTTGGATGATAATGATCTGATTTAGTATAATCAACATGGATTTATGAATTGAAAATCATGTTTGATGAACTTTTGGATTTTTTTGAGGATGTTATTAAAATAATTGATGAGGAGTCAGTGGATGTAGTATATGTGGATTTTCAAAAGGCTTTTGATAAAGCACCCACAGGAGGTTGATTAGCAAAATTAAAGCACGTGGGATAAGAGTAACACTGGCATAGATTAAAGATGGTTAACAGGCAGAAAACAGAGAGTAGGAATAAATGGATCATTCTTACTTTGGCAGGCTATGACTGGTTGGATACCACAGGGATCAATACTTGGGCCCCAGCTGTTCACATATACATTAATGATTTGGATATGGGGGCCAAATGTTAAATTTCCAAATTTGTTAAGACACAAAGTTAGGTGGCAATGTGCATTGTGAGGAAGATGCAAAATGACTTCAAGAGAATTTGAACAAACTTAGTGGGTGGAATTCTCCCACTCTGAGACTGGTGATAGATTCCTCTGGCATGCCGGTCCTGCCAATCAGATTCTGCACCCTGGAAGCTCATTAATTATGCACAAGTGAATTCCCCTCCAACTCTCCTGGTGGGCTGGCAGTTGATTCGTCTGCCTGTCCTCAGCTGACAGGTTTGAAGGTCCCGGAGCCATATTTAAACACCAGTCCAGCACCCTCATATTACTCTTTCCAGCCTAACTGTCTTCACCAGACCATGCAGAATGTCAGAAATCCAGGGGAAAAAGACTAGCAGCGTCAAAAAGTCTATCCCTTGATTCAACCGCCCTTCCCCCCCCTTCTCTCCCCCCCTCCCACCCCCCCCAACCCCATCACCTGCGAGGTGACCATGTCGCACTTAGACCTCTACGCAACGCATCTGGAGTTTTCATCCATCCCTTTCCAGTAAGCGATTTGGTATTCCTATGATGCCCTTGTTTGTGACCTTTTCATGCAGCCTTGTTGGGGTCCAGATTCTCTCCCCTCAGTCTTCCCTCTGCCTTCCATAGTTTATCTTCTTCATCCACCTCCTTGCCCCTCTGCCTGCCATCATTTGCCCCCATCCTCCCCCCGCCCTCCTTGCACAGTGCTCCTTCTACATTGCCGCTTTTGTTATAATTAATTCACACCTCCCTCATCCACCAGCCTCACCACGCACTCGTGCATCCCCACCAACCCCCCATCCCCCCCACACCTCCCAGTCAAACTTTGGACCTTTGTTGCAGGTGGCAGCTTGTGTCCTGCTGCACAGTACTGATAAACACTGCTTTTTGGCACTAGGGGCAAGGAGACCTCTGTACTCCCCAATTCCAGCTGCAGTACTGATCTGAAAAGGCAACACTGGAGGGTCCATGGATCCAGTAACACGGTGCTGTCCATGAAGACCAGCTCACCATGGAATGGAGGCAGGAACCAGTCTGCCCCAGCACAATAGTGAGCAGCGCAGGAGCAGCACAGCAGAAAGTTGTTGCGCTCACCTCAAAGTCTCTGGTGAACTGAGATCTGCCTTGTGCACGCCACTCTTTAGTAATTGAGATTAACAATGACATAATTTCCTGTTGGCGTGATGTAAGATTAAAAGGCCTGATGGGGTGCCAGCGGGCAGCTATTTTAATAGCAGTTATGAGATGTACATGAATGAAAATGGCATTTGCGCCACCTACAGGTGGGAAGTGAGACCCGCCATTCACCCTCCATCATTAGAATTGCATTGTGATTTTGTGCCGGCGGTTTCTAACTTTTAGGCTTCCACCAGATTCACACTTGCCCTCGACCAAAGGAGAAATAGATGCATCGAATATTCCTTAAATGGTAAGAGATTAGGAAGTGTAGATATACAAAAGGACATGGGAGGCCTCATCAATAAGTCACTGAAGGTTAATATGCAGGTGCAGTAGGCAGTTAGGAAGGCTAATGGAATGTTGGCCTTTATTGCAAGAACGTTTGAGTACAAGAATAGTGAAGTCTTACTTCAATTGTATAGAACCTTAGTTAGACCACACCTGGAGTACTGTGTGCAGTTTTCCTCTATTGTTGCCAAAGAGTGCGTGCAATAAAAGTTCACCAGAATTGTTCTGGAGATGGCAGGACTGTCTAATGAAGCGAGACTGGGGGGAACTGGGCTTGTGGGCGGGCGTTTTGAAGAATGAGAGGTGATCTCATTGAAACCTATAAAATGCTTATAGGAATAGACAGGTAAGATGTTTCCCCTGGTTGGGGAGTCTAGAACCAGAGGAAACAATTTCAAAATAAGGGGGAACGAGGTGAGGAGAATTCTTTTTACCCAGAGGGTTGTGAATCTTTTGAATTCCCCAAAGAGCTGTGGAAGCTTAGCCATTGAGTATATTTAAAGTTGAGATTGACAGATTTATGAATAGTAATGATGTAAAGAGATACGGGACTAGTGTGGGAAAAAGGCATCGAAATGGATGATCAGACATGATCATATTGAATGGCAGAGCAGGCTGATAGGCTGAATGGCCTACTCCTGCTTCGATGGTGGTAACAGAAGAGCATTGGGTGAGAGCCGCTGTTAGAGTGAATGCCATGGGCAACGATCCTTCAATTCAAGCTCTTATATAAGGAACTAAAAGATACATATGGATTGGGATTTTGCTAAGTGGAGAGAGTACAAAATCTATTGTAATTTCAGCAGGGACGTCTCAAAAGGAAAAGAATTGATGTAATTTCCTGGGTCTAGGTTTGTTCACCATTTGTGAAGTCTAATATCATTCACAAAATGAGGGCAGCTAAGCAAAAGATGCATGACCTACCTTTATGAAAAGTTTAAATAATGCAGTCTCTCAAATCGATGCCTCATTGTGAAAATAGTTCTCCATTTAAACCATAAAAAAAGAGTGTCAATCTCGAGCTAGCTCATTGGAATTGATTCCGCTAAAATTCTATACAAAAACGTAGGTTAAAAGACTCTGCAGTAATGAATGAGAAATTCCGCATTTATTGATGGTTCCAGCACACGAGGGACTATTGTGATACGAGACAAAGTGTGGAGCCAATGGCAACATTAGAATATTACAATTCAGTATACAGTTAGTTTTCTCTTATATATTCAAACTGGTTTACCTTTACTGACTGTGATTGGCTTCACTTGACAAGAGCGGTGAGTTTTTATTTAGGGATTCGCCAATGGCCCTTAGCCAATCATAATGTTCCTTTACTCTGACCTATAGCCTAATTGTATTTGTAATTTTTGTTTGACCTGTATTGGCGGAAATATTTTTTACACAAAAGCCCCCCCCCTCCCCACCCCCATTTTATTGGTGTGTTCTAGTGTCGGGGATGTCTGCAAAACCATCACTTATGCGCTGGCTTGGTGACACTTTGTACTGCATCCTTTTAGTCACTTCTGTCAACCTGCAGAGAGTAGTCACCAACAGTACTTGTAAACATATATTACTGTCATATTCCCATCTGCTGTGTTTGCTCAATGCACAGCCAGACTTCAGCGAAACAAACAACATTCGTGTGATGACAGAACTACTTTCATCTGAAAGCAGGAACCGAACGCAAGCAACAGCTTGATGAAAATAACACGTCTGTTTGGGGAAAACATAATGAATAAACCTGTCAACGCACTACCCAACAACCACCCCACAGGAGTAATCTGGATGAGGTGTACTCAATTGAGCAGAGCTACAACAACCACAGTATCGGAGAATTGATGATTATTCTTTCGGAGAAATTACGAACAAATAACCTGTTTGTCCTTGTTTAGCATAGAAACAATGCTGGAAAATGAGTGCATTTGAACTCACAGGTCAGGTGCAGCCTGTAGGAACGTTTAGAAAAATTGACATTGTCCCATTCTCGGAAGGAAGTCATCCACGGCCTCAAGTAATACTGGCATTCTTCACTTGTTTAACACAAACTGCTTGTGACTAAAGCTTCACAAAAAAGAATAGTTTTAAGAGGTATATTGCCAAGAAGTTTATGGTGCATTCACAGAAGTTTAACATCAATGTTTAGCGGTTCCACTGATATTAAATTGGGTGTCAAGGTCTGAGACTGCTGTGGAGTGAGACAGAGCGAAACCAACTCTTCCTGTGAGTCTTGCATAGCTCACTTAGGGAATCCATTGCGGTGGGTAATCAAAATTGTGATCCAACACTATCATACTCAATGCATTTGTTTACATCAGTCATTTGCATAGCATTATTGGTGCTTATTGATACTTGACTCACAGAGAGTGGAAAGTTATCATGGGGATTGGTATGGTTGAGTGAGTTTAATTCTAAACATACAGGAAGTTGACTCCAGAAGTTACAGAATCATACAATAGCACAGCACTGATGGAAGCCCTTCGGCCCATCCAGGCTGTGCCAGCTCCTTCAAAGATGAATCCAATCAGCCCCACTCTCCAGCTCTTACCCCATATCTCAACACTTTATTATCCTTTAGATATTTATCCCATTTCCTTTTCAAAGCTACTATTGAATCTCTATCTATCACTCTATCAGGCAGTGCATTTCAAATCCTAAACAATTGTTGCATAAGAAAGTATTCCCTCATGTAAAAGCAAAATGCTGGAAATCTGAAATACAAACAGAAAATGCTGGAAAAACTTAGCTCTGATGATGAGTCATGTGGACTCAAAACATTAACCCAGCTTTTCTTCCTCCCCAGATGCTGCCAGGTCTACTGAGCTCTTCACAACATCCTCTGTTCTTGTTGTGGTAGAGTTGCATCAGCTGCTTCCGTGACACTCTGGAGGCTGGTAGCAGCAGAAGGTGAGTGAAGTGCTAGATTGTGCCCTGCAGGAAATTGGCAATCACCTACCTGGCAGCGATTGGATTCCCTGAGAGAAGAAGTGCTTTGACCTGTCGCCTCTCAATGGCCATGACTGGAGCTCTTCAGTGTAATTCATCCAAATCTTTCCAACATGTCAGTTTCATTGGAAGAGATTGGCTTTCCTAACTTATCAGGTTTCAGACACAGTATGGAAGCCCCAGGCCAGAATTTTACACTCCTCCACTGGTGCGGTTTAAGGCAGGAGGGAGTGAGATTGGGATTTCCTCTGGGTTCCCGTCTCCCCCACCACACATTGATTTTACGCTGGGGCAGGGTCAAGGTCTCAGATGGGAAGCCCACCCTAATCCCAAATGAAACCTTGGCCACTTAATAGTAAATTAGTCATTTCCCACCCAGCTTCAATTTTTAGGCTGGTGGGAAGATTGAACCTCTGGAGGGGAAGACTGAGAAACAACAAAGGTACATCTCAGGCAGGAAGGTTGTGGGGAGGGTGGGCTTCTTGCATCAGAACTTCAGTGACCCCCGATACTCAGGTTTGGTGGCCTCCAGCCCATTCTCTCCCTCAAGTCTTCAAAGACCCGATTGCTCCATTCGAGCACCTCCCGCCCCCCCACCCAAACCCTTCCGCCCCACCCCTGGTCTTCCATGCCCTCCCTGCCCTGAGACCCATTGAACTTACCTGGACCTTGGGTTTCCAAACTAATGTTCATCAAATGCTCCTGCATTTCTTCTTCTGACCACTGCAGGCTGTAGCTGCAGTGACTGGAGAGCTGTTGGCCAATCAGATTGGCTGGCACCTCTCTACGGCAGGACTTCCCCCCAAGTGAGTGGCGGAAGTCCCGTGTGCAGCTACTTAAAGCTCATTCGAGAGTAAATTATCTGCAGGACACTTGAAATTGGTGGTGAAATGTTCCCCACCCACTCTTCATTTGGCAGGAAACAAGATCCCACTATCCAAAAGTTTTAGGCACTGCACAATTGGCCAGAAGGAAATCCATCTGTTAATTTATTGCAAATGACCTTTGCCCTGGCCGAGACGGGAAGGAAATTATATATATGTTTGTCAGCAAGACTACTTTATAAAATTGGTATTCTTCTGTGTTTTTGAAAATGGACAATTGTTGGGATGGCCAGATGGCTCCAACTGATCACATGCTAGCTTCTGAAAGTTTCTGAGCACCTCCTGGAATGTACCAGTCCTTACATTGTACAAACATTCCAGCCTATGGCCAACAGATTGGTCTTGAGATGAGATGTCTGCCCCAGACAGCTATGAACAAAGAGAGCTGCCTCATTTCCAATCTGATACCAATGGCCTCAACATTACCTGTTTCAACACACAATGAACTTCAACCAGGGGTTTCAATTAACAACCTGAAACAAGTGTCACATGATCGAGGCTTGTGCTGTCTGAATTCCTTTAACTTACAAGTTGTTGGAAGTTATAGACAGACATTGTTTGACCTCTGAAGAGAAACAGTAGCTCCAGGAAAGCAGCCTGCACTATCTACCATCTTGCCATCAGGCTGGTGAGAGCAGAAATAACTCTGCCCCCTCATCAAAACTGAGAATGATTGGAACATTGGAATTTGTACCTTCAAGACTAACTCAACTCTACATGCCTTCTCCCCTGGTGGAAAGATAGATCACCCTGCAACAGTCAATTTCCTTCGAAAGGGACATTCTATTAGACCTTTGATTCTGGATACTGGACACATGTAAAACCCTAACATATTTTTACTATTGTCTTGCTCAGTACCCACTTCCTTTTTCCTTATCCCTCTTTTATTGTATGGTTGCAAAAGAGGTGGACATTGCATGTGTGCGTGGTATAAATGTGTGTGAACTATATTTGTGAAATGTGTGATTGTGTATGTCTGTATGCATGTGTATGCATGTGTGTGAAATGTGCATGTATGTGTGTGTCTGTGCATGTGTGTTTGTGTGTGAAATGAACCAACCCTTCTTATTTTATCTTCCCTTGGGTTTGCTGTGCAATTTATTCATAGAGGATTGGGGAAAACACACCACCAGATATAAAAGGGGAAATTGAAAATGAACAACACCTTTCTGTTTACAGAAGGCTGGTGAAAGAAAAAATCAAAGCTGTTTAAATTAATCCTCCTCCTGTCTATAACACCTTCCTAACTACTTCAATTGTCTTCTCACCTCTGTAACGGGAATTCCTCTCTGCATTCTCAATCTACACCCAGCAAAGCCAAATCCAGGTGGGATATGGGAACCTGATCTGATGCATATTTTTCCAGCTGTCCAACCCCCGAACCTGCCTGGGATAATTCCATCCTATGCATCTAATTATAACGCACAGAATCCCATATAATTGCTTTGTTAACTTGTCCTGTCACCTTCAGCGATCATGTGTATTTACCCCAGGCCTCTCTTGTCTTGCATCATCTTTAAGACGGGGCGGCACGGTAGCACAGTGGTTAGCACTGCTGCTTCACAGCTCCAGGGTCCCAGGTTCGATTCCCGGCTCGGGTCACTGTCTGTGTGGAGTTTGCACATTCTCCTCGTGTCTGCGTGGGTTTCCTCCGGGTGCTCCGGTTTCCTCCCACAGTCCAAAGATGTGCGGGTTAGGTTGATTGGCCAGGTTTAAAAATTGCCCCTTAGAGTCCTGGGATGCGTAGGTTACAGGAATTAGCGGGTAAATATGTGGGGATAGGGCCTGGGTGGGATTGTGGTCGGTGCAGACTCGATGGGCCGAATGGCCTCCTTCTGCACTGTAGGGTTTCTATGATTCTATGAAGACTGTACCATTTTGGATATATGGTCTCTCCTCATTCTTCCTACCCCAATGTATCACCTCATACTTTTCTGCACTGAATTTCATCTGCCATGTCTATGTCCTTTATCTTCTTTAGTACTTACTACACTTCCAAGTTTTGTGCCACCTGGAAGTTTCCTAACCATGCCCTGTTTCCACAAATCCAAATCATTAATGTATATAAAATAGCAACAGTGCCAGTGCTGGGCATTGGGGATCTTCCCTCCATACCTCCTTGCAGTGCTGATTAATTTATGATCAAATCAGCAGGCCTCAAGTTTACCTTATATTTCTGACAACTGGTGAAAAACCATAAGACAATTTACAATGTACTCTATCTATTAGCTCCCTCGTAGAAAAGTTCCACAAACGTTCTCCATACTCCAGAGACAAATCAAGTAAAATTCTGGATCTTATAGTATGACTCATGAACTAAATGTCCATCTTGGCATGATATTTCTATGGTTCCATTATTTTAGGAGACATGAAGTCCATGTTTGCTTAATCCTCTCGGTGCTTATCCTTATCCCTCAATGGTATTATGTCAATAGCAATGTAACTGGAACCTGACTCCCTCCAGGCTGAAGCAGGGTGGAAGATAATGGGAAGAAGGGAGAGGCTGTCCCTTTCTGTTAAAGAATTTCCTTTATGGGGCCAGGAAGCAAGAAGTCATGGACTCTCTTTCTTGTACCCCTCCTGCTGCTTTCCTGTGAGATACCCCCATCTCGCCACACCACATACCTGGAAGCTGGCAGGAAATGATATTTCCTTATCAATAGTCACCGTACTGCCTGTTTCTGGCATACCCAGCAAATGGTGGGCTGGTTGCATTTAAATTAAGTCCAGCAGTTAAAAACCTCCTTCTGCCTCTAATGCACAGTGAAGTTGCCACAATGATCGTCTTCTAGAAACCTGCTCTGAGTTAGAATGCATCACAAGGTCTGCTTGCAATGTTTTCCCAATGAATACAAATTCAATATGATAAGTTTGGCTTCTTAACTTAGGAATATTAAGCTCCAGAAACATCCTTACCGCTATTGCCTCTGTCCTCTCCTATGCATTGATGTCTTTTGTAGGTAGAATTCTGATAGTTGTACACAATATTCTGAGAGTGGTCTGATCAATGACCTACATAAGATGCGAATAAATTTAAAATCAAATGTCCTTGCCAAATCCAAATGATTAGTTTTGATCATGGCTACCTGTTGGCTTGATATTTTCTACAGTGGCACAATAGTTAGCACTGCTGCCTCACAGGGACCCGGGTTCGATTCCCCGCTTGGGTCATTGTCTGTGTGGAGTCTGCACATTCTCCCTGTGTCTGCATGGGTTTCCTCCAGGTGCTCCAGTTTCCTCCCTGAAAGACGTGCTGGTTAGGTGCATTGGCCATGCTAAATTCTCCCTCAGTGTACCTGAGCAGGTGCCAGAGTGTGGCGACTCGTTGATTTTCACACTAACTTCATTGCAGTGTTAATGTAAGCCTACTTTTGACACTAATAAATAATCATATCCCAATCTTTTTCCTTTTCTAATGGTGTTACTACTTCCTTTTTGCTTGCTTGCTGCACAGAATGAGACAAACAGCCAGAGGAAAGATAAGGATCGGATTTAGGTGCCCTTCAGAACCTACATCTCTGACCTTTTTTTTCAGAAGGAAACCTAGGTGAGGAGCCAAGGCCCAGAGTGTGGGATACCAGCAAGGTGTCCTGGAAAATATTTCAAGTAGATCAAAACCTTGTACAGTGTTTCAAGTGGTTCAAAAACAACCCCAAACATCAAAGGGTTGCCAAGATAGGTTTTCTTTTAAATTCAATGACATGTCATATCAAAAAAGTACTGTCAATTCTTTTCTTATAAAACAGAGCCCATTTTAGGGATGTCAGTCTCTATATGTTCATCACTGAGGTTTGGCGTTGGCATGTGAAAGATGATTGACAAACCTATCTTCCATCCATATGGCGGGTGTTGAACATACAACTCGACAAACTCCCGAGATTTAGCAGTGAAACTTTAATCTAATGCTAATATTATTTTGGATTCATTCAATGCCACTCCAAGTTGATTTTCAAGTGCTGTATAAGGTGACTTACACTCTTTTTCCTCCTTTTGTCCTTTTGTGGGAATTATCTCACCTCCGTTCAGTAACTGCTCCTCATGACAGTATATCGGAAATTGGAACTTAGTGCAACTCAACAAAGTGAAGGAATCAACCTGCTCCCTATAGTTCTCACCCCTCTCATCATCCTGATCCATAGACTGACAAAGTATGGCTTGTTCCCTAACAATAGACTTAATAGAGTCATAGACGGAAAGAGGCCATTCAGCCCAAGGAGTATGTACAGCCCACAATCCCACCCAGACCCAATTCTCGTAACCCTGCACATTTACCCTGCTAATCCCCCTGACACTAGGGTCAACTTGGCATGGCCTAACCCGCACATCTTTGGACTGTGGGAGGAAACCAGGGCACCCGAAGGAAACCCACACAGACACGGAGAGAACGTGCAAACTCCCCACACAGATAGTGACCCATGGCCGGAATTGAACCTGGGTCCCGAGTGCTGTGAGGCAGCAGTGCTAACTATTGCTAACCATTGTGCCACCATGCCGTCCAGTAATAGTTTCAAGAGATTTTTTTTAATGAATGTTAACCTATATCTTTTTGAGTTAAAAGAATTAGTAAAGGAATCCCACATTGAAAAATGAACTCCATCCCCAGTAAATTGTCTGCTGGGGTAAATGCAGGATACCCACAATGTTCCTCACTCACCTCACACAATGGAATATATTGCAGTCAGCCCACTTATCACATGTCTACATTAATGCTTCAAATATACAAACACACAGAAACTAAACCCTTTCAGAACCATCATTAAATTTACACTACTTACAAACTGAGTTGACTGTTTTATTTTAAAGTCTGTAGTTTTTTCAAGCTTCTCGTGGCAAACGCGTTCAAAGATATAGGCCCGGGTTTCAATTTGACTGATAGGATAAAGTCAAGTGAGATTTTGGCTAACTGTCCCAATCCCAGCATAGCTTCAATTCTTAAGGGGAGCTCCCAGTCGGAGCCTTGCTGCAAAAGTGACCACCTACAAGGAAAATTCTGCCAATGTTATATTTACACCAAAGAAGCAGTATCCTTTCGATGGACAGGGGAGCCCTAAAGATCAAGGAGTAACCTGCAATCTCTAGTGCAAAGGAAATTAAGTTCAGGTCAGAAATGTGGCAGTAATCTCACAACAGAAATTTCTCACCACTTACCATACTACCTAACTTGATATTGGGCAGAATCGGTGAGGGAAATCCAAGTCCAATTGTGGGCAGAAACATTTGCTTTGCCTACAGGACTTCATCCACTTTTGGGGACAGAAATTGTTAAAAGTTTAAAGTTTATTTAATCGTGGCACAAGTAGGCTTATAGTAACACTGTTACTGTGAAAATCCCCTTGTTGCCACACTCCGGTGCCGGTTCGGGTACACTGAGGAAGAATTTAGCATAGCCAATGCATGTAACCAGCACATCTTTGGAGTGTGGGAGGAAACCCACGCAGACACGGGGAGAATGTGTAAAATCCACACAGACAGTGACACGAGCTGGGAATCGAACCCGGATCTGACTGTACCCATTCTCCAGGCAAAAAACAAAGGGAAAAGAGGACTGATTTGTAGAAAAACATTCCACGCTTGATTTGCAACTATGATATAAACACTACAGAATTGGGAAATCAGACGTCCCGGGTGATTGGTTAAAACAGGCAGTAGGTGTCATACAAATGTAAATTAAGGAATCAATTACTGGTTTAGGGCCTTGCAGAAATTGGCTTCATTGAGGGGAGATGTTAGAGCTGCGCTTCTTGGGATTCTGAAGCGGTCTGTGACAATAAACATCGTCAAAGAACATTACTGTGGAGCCAGTAAGAGCAGGAGTCTTTCCCAATCCCACAATCCTTGCAAACCATCCCTCCCCTTTTCCCTGGGACTTCAGTTCAAGTAGCTGCTGGCATAGCAAGTGGCCTGGCTTTCTTCCCAGTAAAATGCAGAGGCTGCCTGTGAAGCTGTGACAAGCATCAGGAACTCATGCAAGAAATGATCCCTGGGACCAAAATCAGTCTGGCTTCAGGCCTCCTGTTTGGGACACATACTGACCGTGTGCCCTGGACTATAGACCTGAAAGCAGGCTACAACTACGTTTTACTGCTATTCTGTATAACAGTGAATGGAAAATGGCAGATTAGCTGACATTGGTTTGCTGGATCTCTTTCACGTTTAAGAAGTCACTGATGATTTTCCTTTCACAGGTAGAATCTGAGCAGGTTAAGACCTCAGTAATAGGAAGATGGTCTAGGAATCCTGTTTGTTTTCCCATCATTCACAGATTACAACCAGAATCTTGTTGTAGAGTTGTATGTTGTCGCATGAAGATGTTTAATGGTTTGTATAGTTGAGCAATAACTGTTTATTAATAACACATCATAACTCTGTGTACATACACAAGATACCATCCTGAC
The DNA here is from genome assembly GCF_964213995.1 of Mustelus asterias. Classification (NCBI taxonomy): domain Eukaryota; kingdom Metazoa; phylum Chordata; class Chondrichthyes; order Carcharhiniformes; family Triakidae; genus Mustelus; species Mustelus asterias. The sequence continues at coordinate 36,786,426 of NC_135815.1, read as the reverse complement.
GAGATGCTGTCTTCATGTCGACTACTACCGGACTCACTACACTCTACCACTCTCATGTGTCTCTCTTTATCACAATGTGAGTGATAATGTTTACACAGTCCCACATTAACTCCTACAGTCCCAAACACACTAATACTACAAAAGGTAAAATTGCCCTAAAAATGTCCAGGGATGTCATAAAAATTGCATTTGTAACAATCCTACTGAACTCTGGGAAAACAGAAGGAGTTCCTGCTGAGAACCGTAGGTATTCCAAGACAATACTTTCCTGGTAAAGAGCATAGCTCCCGACAGAGCTAGCTTGAAAAGAACCATCCTCAACTTGAACAAAATTCAAAATACTGCAGATGTTGGAAATCCGAAAAGCAAAATAGAAACAAAACGTAAAAGATTGCAGGCTTCACACGCCTCCCTTTCTACATATCTCCTGTTCGCTCTTCACATATTGGCCAGAACTCTACCACCTCAGCTGCCATGGAAGGGCAAGAGTCCGACAACAGAAATCTCCGCTGACTTCAGGCGGGAATTTCCAGTCTCGCCCAAGCAAGGCCGTAAAATCCCCCTGATCATCTGTTTCTCAAATACATTTAATGATTTCATAATGTCTCAGTTTGTCTCCTGCTCATATTGTTTCTGCTGGTTACCCACCTGCTATTATCTACTCTGGCATTACTGAGGCCTTTTCCTGTGTGTGTGTTTTCTCTTCTGCTTTTCCACCTGTTCTGCTCTTCCCCCTGTTCTGCTCTTTCTTAAAATGTTTCTTCTATAATATCTTCCCATTTGAGGAAGGATCCAAAATCTGAAATGTCAACTGAAATTTTGCCATGGACATTCCCTGATCACCTGATTATTTGCATCATTTTCTGCCAAGCTGGTCCTCATCCTATCCAATGCCTTTAGTTAAAGCCAGGGAAAGTAATTGACGTTTTCACAACTAGACCTGGGAGCGACCTAAGCTTTATCTCGATTGTCCGATCACTCTTAGTTAATGCTTAAGAGAGTGAATGTACTTTTCACAACTAAAGAACCAACCTTTAATCTTTGCTCAGTGTGATTTCTTGACTTGTGTCCATGTGATTGACACCACATGAAGGAAGGTTTGTAACAAAGTAGACCACATAGATTGGTCGAAATGGTACTGGGTGGGTTTACTGTGAGAATCAGAAATGTTATTTTGACACAAAAGCCCAGGTTTTCATCCACAAAACGGGAAGTTTTTTGAGTCATTTCTTGACATTGCTGCTGCCTGGCAGTGCGCACTGACGTTATTTTCATGACAGGATGGCAAAGATGGGCTAGAATCAGGACTGCCACCTCCTTGAAGTAGGACCAAGATAGGAACAGAGGGAGGCAGGTAGGCAGATGCCTGAGCAAGGAGGTGAGAAAGACATCAACCCATGAGAAGAATAATGAGTTTGTCCTGGTGGAGTATTCCTCTAATTATCTTACTGAAGTCATCAGAAATGTTTCTTTGACCTCACCTGCATGTGTTATTTTTGGAGCATAGGCACTCATGGGTGTTGCATGCTGGTTACTAGCAAGACTTCAATGAAGAACCAAAAATTCTAAGTCCCCAGTTTGCATGAAAACAGGAGTAACTCCCGTTGTTTTTTTTAAAGCTGGATTTCCAGATTGAAAAATGGACCCCTCACTTCCCCGCCACCTCCCCCCCCCCGCCCCGGCCACCCGGGATGGCAAGCCCCAATCACCAGGCTGCACATACACCACCCCCCCCCCCTTTACCCCGACCTCTTGGGGCGGGGGGTCTCCATGGCCTCTGTTTGCTCCAGCAGGGTCAGGCCACCTGTTCCCCGTTTGTGGGGAAGAATAGTAAACCCTGCTGGAGTGAACCACTCCTGACAGGCGGGGGAGATGCTAGTGGGCCTGGGGACTCCAGTCCCGGGGCCATTAATGGGATGTAAATAGTGATTTAAATACTGAATTCACCTCCACGCCGATTTCTGATGTGAAGCTGATGACGCTAAATACCTTGGGCAGGGAGACTCGTGGAGGCTGGAGCGCCCAGTCGGAAGCCCACAAAATGGCCTCCGCTGATGTCTCCTGGCCTGTTGCAGATAAAGCAGTGCAGCGGGCTTGGAGAATCGCTCCCCATCAGTCGGTTGCTAATCCCCATAGGAAGTGAGTCAAGCTTGAGTGCCAGTTCAGATCAAATGGCAAAGCCCACACCTGACTGTTGAGGCTAGTCCTTGAACTTGCCAATCCAGTAGAATGTGGAGCCTGTAGCAACATCCTCAAGTTGAGACTCCTCAACAAGCCTTGTTTCACTCAGGGTGGTGCTGTTGATGTTTTATCTGCCGAGAATTCTGGGTGTAAGGACAGTCCTGGTCTCCTATTGTTGGCTCGATGTGTTACCGCATTCCATGAACCGAGTTTCAGATGAAGACTTATTCTTTATATTTCAGCAATGCTGAAAGCCAGGAGTGATAAGCGGCAGGTGAGGGGAGAGTAAGCTGCATTTAGGGTTCCTTTTCTTCCCCATTCTGGGAAAGGGGGTTTTGAAATCAGAGACACCATCTCCTAGTCAGACTGCAAATTACGGCTGATGAGATGTATTAACCCAGAGTAGTCTGGTATGGAGACGCCAAACATCTACCTTCTCATCTCTGCCCACGGTTGTAAGTAGAGATCAGCACATGAAGCCAGGAAATAGAAGATGTTATTTGAGATGCTGACCAAATGGGACTGTTTGGAAGTGAAGAACATTTCAACTCTCTTCACCATCCTGGTCCTTCCGAAACCTTTGGCCCCTATAAAATGAACAAACACTTCTTCAAAACACATTAACCTCCTTAACCGGTCATAAAACTATAGATCAAACAAAGATCATAGTCCTCTTCATAGCTGTGTAAGCAACCCCTGCTAAATTAAATCCATTAGTGGGGCTTCAACCTCAACCAAGCATCCAGAATGAGGTTCAATTGCATAATTGTACAAATAAATCTGCCAGAGCTTAATACGATCAAGCCTTTGAAGTTGACTGAACGGATGGCCATCTGGTCATTTTTTTCAAAGATACGTTTGCAATCAAAGAGATCAGACATCTGTTTAGCTATTTCAAAAGTTCAACAAATGTCTGGGCTTTAAATCAATGCAGAGATCAAATTTCAGTGTCCATATGACATATTTAAATAATACTTAAACTTCAGAACTGTTGAATGTCAATGAGCACTTTATGCACTGGACTGTCATGCATCTGAACATTTACAAAATATTGATCAATTAAATGGTCATTTACCTTTTCGCAACATGATCAATCACTGCATCAAAGGCACATTTAACTTGTAATGCAGCTTCTAACTATGGCATTTAAGGTTGGCAAGATTTTTTGAACTTACCTGTCAAAAGGTTTCTCACTCCACAACAGGTTTTTCCCAATGTTCATGACTCCTCTGACATGCCATGAACCACATCTTCTAACAAAACAGGCAAGACTCCATGAAAATAACAGGAAGTCTATAAGTTCCACCCTTGAAATGGAGTAGGCAAATGTGGGATTGCTGTGTGTGGACAAGCATGCCACACCCTTATCCTGGGGCCATAAACAGCCCACATCTTGGGAATGAGGGTGAAAAGTCCTGGATTCAAGTCCTGTCCACTAATTTTAAATCCTTCCGCCTCCGTTCTGACATAGAGAGAGGCATGAAATCCACCCCAAATGGTCAGCAAGTAAGAGACTAGCCATACAAAGAGAATGCTCATGAATCATAGATTGGTTATGGTATTGAAGGGGGCCATTTGGCTCATCAAGTCTGTGCTGGTTCTCTGCAAGGTCCAGGAAGTCGCATTCCCCATCTTTTCCTCCTAACCTCCTAGCGATGGAGGTTGTGAGTTAGGACAGATTTTCAACCTGGAATTTATTTGGCAGAACACCCAGAGATGAGGCATAGAGGATCATTTATGTCCTTTCTCCAGGGTTTCTGCCAGTTTTCTGCTGCAGTTACAATGGAAAATCATGCAAACTTTGATTTGAGACATCAGAGTTAGGTGAACAATTCTGTTTATCAATTGCCTGAAAGTACCAAGTCTCTGGGAATGGAAGAAAGTTTAATGCTATTAAAAGAGGACATGTACAAGCAGAATGCCAAGCTCTTATGAAGGCAAATAGATATTCAGCACTCTGATATCCCAGAGTCGTTTCTGAGCATCCCAAAAGGAAGACAAGATTATCAACCGTATCACACAAACTGAAAAACATGAGATAATATAAACTTCTGGAATCATTGCTGAACTAAAATGACTTTAATATATCCAAGACCTCTGCTCAAAGTTGCTAGCTGGTCAGCCATGGAGTGAAGTTAAAATTAACATTATTGATATGAGGTCAATCTTGGATATTATGTGTAATACCAATTTGTAATAAAATAGAGCCCAACTGCTCCTGATTTACTCTGGAACACTTGATCCACATTTGTAACCAGAGATCTTAATTCCATTAGTTAACTCTTCTTCTTATGTACTTTGTGTACTTTTAATATTCAATCTTAAAATGCTGCTAATTGTACTATGACCCATGAATTATTAAAGAAATGTTAGTTCACGATTTCATGGTCTGACATCCCCTGATAATTTTGTCAAGAAGAGGTTAAATCATTCTTTCAGTAGCCTGCTTGTAAGTTGGTAGTGTAACTATTAATATATTTTAGATGAGCGGATGTAAATTGGTTTAGCGAGCCAAATTTAGGCAACTAATACTTTCCTAAATGAGAACAGTAAATTTCCAGATGGTTCTTTGATGGGAGGTTAAGGTGAAGAGGTTAAGGATTTATCTCATGCCTCTTGATTAATATTCCTTCCAAAGTTTATTGGTTTACTGATCCTGGTGTTCTTATCCGCTCTTTAATCATTTTAAAATTATATTTTTAGCCTGCCATTAACCAGGCGCATTCACATAAAATAGCCCTGCAGTGGACCCATAGAAACAAGCAATTGGTTGTTTTAGACACCTAGATACCAAAAAGAAAGAGTACCCTTAGGTCAGATATCCACACTGAGTAAGTTTACAAAGACAAAGACATTGCAGTCAGCCATATGGATCAGACATCCACAGATTCACTTTGTTACTGAACAAAAGCCCTCCATGCAGATTTCTGATACACAGCTGGCTGTTCCAATATAATGTGGAGTCACTCGAGCTCTTTAAAATGATGTCAAACTAAATAGATGAATTCTCACTTCTGTTGCATTTGTTCCCACTTTTAAGGCCACAGCAATCGTGGGTTAAGTCTAAACGTTTAGACCATAAGGGCTACGACCTGGTTACTATGGAATGTGTGTAATTATGTTAAATCGAAGGTCAAAGAAGGATTAGAGAAAATTATCCTTCAGCATTGGTGAGCAAACCATCACAAAATTTCTAATCTATAATATTGACGCTTCGATCTCCTTCTTTTATTGTTTATTGTTCTGCTACCTTGTATTGTATGATCATTTATGACTTGTTTCGGTTCTTCCCGAGCTCAGTGCCATACTCTGTCAGAGCTGAATGTCATTCAGTTTTAGCATTGCTTTCTTCTGCTCGTGTGGTACACATTCTTTCGGCGAATCAATTTATTAAATTGTTAAGTCCTACCTATCGACTTGTGAGTGAGATAAAAAAAACAACTCTTTGGTGGATGAGAGATCCGGGGAACTAAAAAAAAAACTAAAGTTTGAACAACCCTTGCCAAAAATGTGATGCTTCCATGACAGTCGGAGAAAACCCATGCCAGCAAAGGATAATTTCTGTAGCAGATGTTTTTTTCTGTTTAAATAAGAGTAAATTCCTTCAGTATAAAGTGTTGTTTTTTTTAATCTTAAACACTAAATTAAACAGCACCGCGGATATGTAGGTTAAGCATGAATAAAATGCTGAATTATAAAATATATTTGGTGCAGGGAATATTCATTCCTTTATGACCATGAACTGCTGATGATCTAGTTAACAATACTGTCAAGCTACCCGTCGTCTTTTCAAACACAAGACTTGTCCACGCTGCCCTCTGGCCAAGTTCTGTGGGACTGAAGCACAAGCACAAGCCATCAAACCCGCTGACAGCTTGTCACCAGTGAGGCTCCATTAATTTACACAATTTTTTGACTGTTTGGCATCTGCCATGATAGGTTTCTTCTGAACAGGCCGGTTTGCATTTAACACTTGGGTTAATTTTCATCATAGTTTAAATTTAGCCATCAGTTATTTCAGGAGCTGTCAACCAACATATGGATGGCTGTTTAAAAAAAAAATCTTTTGGAATTCATAATAAAGAGAAATCTGTTGAATGTGAAACAAAAACTGCCGCAATATACTGCAAACCCCTGTTGGTGAGACCCAGGTCAAGAGAGAATAGTGGAGTGGATTAGTTGCTGTATTCACCAGAGTGACGGCTGAGCACCTCAGGAGCTTCTTGATATATCAAAAAATGATGGAAAGACACAGTTCAATTTGTCCCACTTTCATAAAGGATAATTAACCTGTCATTCTTGCTGCTTTAACAGCTTCATTAAATGGGAACATGAAATGGGCACAGCAAGCTCTGTGTCTCTCCAAAATGGAACAGTTTGGTCATGTTTTTTTTCCCTCTAACTGTTAAAGGCTGACTTAAAACACAATCGACAAATACAGCTTTTTGTTTTAAAATAAAAGCATTTTCAGTTATGCAATCAAAATACATCGACGCACTTAAATCACATCTTGTGAAGATCTTTAGTTCCCCATCCGCTGTTCATTATAAAGGTAAAACCCAGACGTGCAGGCTTCAAGTGCTGTAATTTTAATGACCGTTTTTCTGCGGCTAAAGTGATGTTTGACAGTGGTGAGAATAAGAAGCTTACACTTTGACTTGGTTCCTCTTCAATTTTCTTTATTATCTAGGCCCTCGCCACACGATTACCATTTACCAAGGATGTGCTTGGGTAGGGGAGTGCTCTCAGCGGCCACAGACTTCTCGATGATTTCAATGTCAGAAATATCTGTGCCCAGCTAAACGAAGAAAGCTTGCTGTCAGATAAAGTGCCTTGTAGCATAAAAGAAAAATGTCAACGCCACCAATCTGAAATAAAAGCAAGAAGTTCAACAGCAAGATTAACTTGTATTTGAATAGTTGCTGCTGTTTTGTGCCCGCATTCGCCATCAGCGTAAATGGTGACATGGGCGCAAAGTACCACAAGACTTGGAAAATAAGAATCTCGCCAGCGATACGTAACCGAGACGTAACGAGGTGCCCGTCCAGGAAGGGCAGGAATCTCATTTCAATAAGTTTAAATTGGCGAGTGATGGCATAGTGGTTGGCACTGCTGCCTCACAGCGCCAGGGACCCAGGTTCGATTCCCAGGGGTCACTGTGTGTTTGGAGTTTGCACGTTCTCCCCGCGTCTATGTGTGTTTCCTCCAGGTGCTCTGGTTTCCTCCCACATTCCAAAGATGTGCGGGTTAGGTGGATTGGCCATGCTAAATTGTCCCTTAGTGTCAGGGGGGCTAGCTAGGATAAATGCATAGCATTATGGGGATAGGGCCTGGGTGGGATTAGAACGTAGAACATAGAACATTACAGCGCAGAACAGGCCCTTCGGCCCACGATGTTGCACCGACCAGTTAAAAAAAAAACTGTGACCCTCCAACCTAAACCAATTTCTTTTCGTCCATGAACCTATCTACGGATCTCTTAAACGCCCCCAAACTAGGCGCATTTACTACTGATGCTGGCAGGGCATTCCAATCCCTCACCACCCTCTGGGTAAAGAACCTACCCCTGACATCGGTTCTATAACTACCCCCCCTCAATTTAAAGCCATGCCCCCTCGTGCTGGATTTCTCCATCAGAGGAAAAAGGCTATCACTATCCACCCTATCTAAACCTCTAATCATCTTATATGTTTCAATAAGATCCCCTCTTAGCCGCCGCCTTTCCAGCGAAAACAATCCCAAATCCCTCAGCCTCTCCTCATAGGATCTCCCCTCCATACCAGGCAACATCCTGGTAAACCTCCTCTGCACCCTCTCCAAAGCCTCCACATCCTTCCTGTAATGTGGGGACCAGAACTGCACACAGTACTCCAAGTGCGGCCGCACCAGAGTTGTGTACAGTTGCAACATAACGCTACGACTCCTAAATTCAATCCCCCTACCAATAAACGCCAAGACACCATATGCCTTCTTTGTGCAGAATCGATGGGCTGAATGGCCTCCTTCTGCACTGTAGGATTCTATGAATCCAAATACAATTAACGTGCTTCCCTGTTGTATCGTTCCCCCCACATTTGGAATTTTCCCCCCGCTGATGTGACATCATGTCGGGGAACGTAGGAATTGGTAGCAGGAGTGGTCAATTCTGTTCTTTAAACCCACTCCGCTATTTAACATGATCATGGCTGATCTTATCCTCATCTCATCTCCAGGGGGGTTTACAACTGCTTTTTAAAAGGGGGATCCAGGAGAAGGGGGCACACAGGTATGTTTAGCCCGCAGGGGAGAAGAATAGCCCCAGGCTGTACCCTGGCATTGCTCCCTGGCATTCCCCTGGCACAAAATCATAGAATCCTTATAGTGCAGATGGAGGCCACTCGGCCCACTGAGTCTGCACCGACCACAATCCCAACCAGGCCCTGTAACCCTACATATTTACCCTGTTAATCCCCCTAACACTGGGATCAATTTAGCATGGCCAATCCACCTAACCCACATATCTTTGGACTGTGGAAGGAAACGGGAGCACCCGGAGGAAACCCACGCAAACATGGGGAGAATGTGCAAACTCCACACAGACAGTGACCCGAGGCTGGAATTGAACCTGGGCCCCTGGCGCTGTGAGGCAGCAGTGCTGACCACTGTGCCACCGTGTCGCCATACCATGCCGGTGCAGAGAATGGGAAATTCTGCCCTGTGTCTTCAGCATTTAAAAAAATAAGGCACTTTGAAGAGAAATAAGGGAAAAGCTGGGTGGACTGCAAAAAAAGGAGAATATTAGGAGTCCCAAGCAAACTTTGCTCAATGAGGTGTGATTTAGAACTGCTCTTAAAAGAAGAGATGAGACGACAGGGGATTTAAGGAGGGAAACCTGGATAACTGTCAATGATTGACCAAAGAGAGGGTGGGTGCACAGAAAGCTAGAGACAGAGAAACAGAATTTGAGAAGGGTGCAGTTGTGTGCAGGAGGTTGCAGGGAGGAGGGAGGGCTGATTGGGGTGGGGGGTTGAGACCATGAAGAATTTAACAGTACTATTATAGCAAAGTTTCCAAGCCCATGTACAGCAGCAATAATAATGAATAAGAAGCTGAAAATCAGACTGTTCAATTTGTCTTCAGATTTAAGCACCTCCAGTTAGTTTGTTTCTGGAGGTGGACTATACAGTAGAAATCTTGATTGGATGCAGCATCCTCTAATTTCTGATCCTGTACATAAAGATGCACCAGTTACACCTTACTCCCTCCTCACACACATACATACACTGGATTGTTTTGGATTTAAACAAAGGAGCAGAATTAGAAGTTTAGGGACTGCAGCCTTAACAGGATAGAGATGAAAAGGGAACAGAATTTGGTACAGAATAGAATATAGGCTCCTCTTTCAGGGCAACCTCTCCAGAGATTATGGCAAGTTAAATTTCCCTTTTTAAGCACTATAGGGAATCTATACTCGCTGTGTGGTGTATACCAGAGAGTGATGATTCTTAGTGAAACCAAATGCTTCTTAAAAATCTAACCTGACTTTTTGCCTAAGAATTATATCTTACCATTTTGAAGCTTCTAGTCTCAAAATAACAACAACAATTTGTATTTATAAAGCACCTTTAGCATCATAAAATATTCTGAAGTACTTTGCAGGAGCATAATAAAACAAAATATCCCACCAAGCCGCATAAGGAAATATAATTCTTAATATGCCATTCATTACCCCACATGGAACCTACATACTGCCTCAACCCTGCTATTTGCTCTATTTATTCAAAATACATACTTTTTGAAAGACTTAAATCCAGAAGCAGAGCTGAGGAAATCTAAATTGTAATATAGACCAGAGGCCTGTTTGTAATCAATTAATTTTTGCGCACTTCAGGGCTGTAATTCTCCATCCCGCCTGCCACAGGAATTGTAGTGGGCGGGGCAGCGGACTGTGCAAAGGTCCATTGACCTCGGGTGGGATTCTCTGGTTTTGAGGTGAGCGTGGCCGGAGAACCCCGCCCCAGGAGTTTGCCCGTTCACCTCAACACATGCTCATCCTCACCTTCTCCCCACACCCACCAAGTATCTCCTCTTTCCATTAGCTTGACTCTGCTCTCTTACCATCTCTGACTGTGCCAAATCCGAACTTTGACCATGACGACCAACTCCACTTAATGGTTGGAACTGTGACATTGATTGACTTGTCTTAATCAAAGACCCTGGCTCATTTTGCTCTACAGGTGGATTATGTGATACCGACAAACTTTTAGTTTGTTTGTGATTTTCACTTTTCTGGCTTTCACTTTGGGTTGTAGGGGGAATTTGGATTACAGGAGGTTTCTCATGTTCTCCCTTTGTCAGATTTTGTCTTTCCAGCAAATTACCTACATGATATTAATAAAGTCTCTCATCAATCCTCACTGTATATATAAAAATACCTAGTTTCTTTACAACAACTCCAATCTCAAACTAATAACAAACAATGCTGGAAAAACACTGCAGGTCTGGCAGCATCTGTAGGGAGAGGAAAACAGAGTTAATGTTTTGAGTCTGCATGACCCATTTTTAGAATTGAATTAAAGAGAGGGAAAAACCTGTTGGATTATATACTGGATAAAAATGATGGATTGCTGGGTTGTGGGGACCCGGCGGGGTGAGGGGTGGGGAGGGGAGGAGCGTGGTTTGTATAGGGACAGAAAATGTTTGGGATGTTGTACAAAGGTTAAGATGGTGGAGAAAGATCACAGTCTAAAGTTGTTAAACTCAGTGTTGAGTCCTGAGGATTGTAACATACCTAATGGGAAGATGAGATGCTGCTCTGCCTTATCTCGATGTTTTTTCATCATGGTCTTCTGACCAGCACTGAACTAAGTTTTACGCCTGCTGTATCATGACTCAGTTTCATTTTGTCTTACTTCCTCTTAATTTGTTATCGACGTCAGGCATAGGCAAACTAAACCTTGTTCTAGGAGGATCATCTAGAGGAAATTTTCTAGCCTATGTTGAAGAGAAACATGGGGATTACTGTCTGCATTATTACCGGGCAGATACTTCTGCAAAGACATCTTCACAATCTGTACACTTCTTTCTGCAGCACCATTCAATAGTGGGTGTTATGGTGATATTAGAGTACATTTAACTCCATTCTCACTCAAGAAATATTTCAAACTCTTCTGAAATAAACTGTGGACCATTATCTGACACCAACATCTCTGGCAACCCATAGATTGCAATCCAGCTTCTCAAAACCTCAAATTTTTTTGCCATTTGTGATATTGGGCATAGGCTCAACATTTATCCTCTTGCTATAACAATCCACACTTCCACTTCAAATAAACCAACATGTACTCATTCCCATGATATTCTTGGTTGATTGTGGAACAATAGGAATCTTGGTTGGATAATTTTTCATTTCAAGACCCCCTTCACAACTTTTCACCAACTCTATCTGCCTTTGGATACTAAATATAGGTTGTTGTTATTGCTTCCAAATGGGCTACCCTAGTGTGATCTTAATGTAATTCTTCTAACAGCTTCTTAATGAATCTTAAACTCCATGGAAGACAGCCTGAAGATGCTCTTCTCTGAATAAGTCATTTGGAGTTGAGAAGTTAACTCGGTTTCTTTCTTCACAGATGCTGCCAGGCCTGCTGAGTTTGTCCAGCATTTTCTGTTTTTGTTTCAGATTGCCAGCATCCACAGTATTTTGCTTTTATTGACCTGCAATGAATCCATTTCTGTGTGCAAAATTCCCCCCAGCAATTTTTCATCATCACACGTCTTTCGACCAGCCATTCATGACACATTTGAGCACCTTGCCCTTGCGAATCTTTTTGGTAATTTCTCTGGCAGACGCTGACATGTCATTTTGTACATTTTTTTTTTATTCAGTCGTGGGCCATGGGTGTCATTGGCTGGCCAGCATTTATTGCCCACCCCTCTTTGCCTTTGAGAAAGTGGTGGTGACCAGCCTTCTTGAAACGCAACTCAGTGGCGTGCTAGGTCATTCCAGAGGACAGTTGAAAGTCAACCACATTGCTGTGGCTCTGGAGTCACATGTCGGCGAGACCAGGTAAGGATGGCAGATTTCCTTCCCTAAAGGACATTAGTGAACCGGATGGGTTTTTCCAACAATGGTTTCATGGTCATCAGTAGATTCCAGATATATTTTTTGATTGAATTCAAATTCCATCACCTGCCTTGTGGGATTTGAACCCAGGCCCCCAGAATGTTAGCTAAATTTCTGGATTAATAGTCTAGCGATAATATCACTAGGCCATCGCCTCCCCATGAGGTAATTCACAGGTAGCCCAGCGGCTAGAAATGAATCAGTCTTCACAGGATATATGAGGGAGCTAGGGCTGTTCTCTCTGGAGCGGAGGAGGCTGAGGGGAGACTTAATAGAGGTTTATAAAATGATGAAGGGGATAGATAGAGTGAACGTTCAAAGACTATTTCCTCGGGTGGATGGAGCTATTACAAGGGGGCATAACTATAGGGTTTGTGGTGGGAGATACAGGAAGGATATCAGAGGTAGGTTCTTTACGCAGAGAGTGGTTGGGGTGTGGAATGGACTGCCTGCAGTGATAGTGGAGTCAGACACTTTAGGAACATTTAAGCGGTTATTGGATAGGCACATGGAGCACACCAGGATGATAGGGAGTGGGATAGCTTGATCTTGGTTTCAGATAAAGCTCGGCACAACATCGTGGGCCGAAGGGCCTGTTCTGTGCTGTACTGTTCTATGTTCTATGTTCTATATATCAAAAGAATGTCTGCATTTGCGTGATCTCCTGGACTTATAATTTTTAATATTGCACAGCACTGATGGCTAGTTTTATCATTTGGTTCTCTTTGCTCTAAGGCCATTTTATATTCCCACATTGTCTGTGCATTTAAGACCTGGCTGGCTGTAGCGATTTGCATTCTAATCAGTATTCTGTAATTTGATTTCTGTGTCTGTGCCCTGTTTGAGAACAGAGACCACTCCATCTGATGAAGGAGCATTGCTCCGAAAGCTTATGGTATTTGCTACCAAATAAACCTGTTGGACTTTAACCTGGTGTTGTGAGACTTCTTACTGCACTTCATCAATGACAGACATACTCTTAACCCTACTGTAAATAACTCAGCCCAGTTTAACTGTATCGTCTTCAGCCAATCCCTTCCCATCAGGGAGATGTTGATCCATTCTGCTATTACCAATGGCAAGGAATTAATTGGATGCATCACCATATTCTACCCTAACACTAACTTCACCCAACACTAAAATACTGTTATTGGAACAAGTAGCTATTTTCACACCAGTTTTGTGTGAGTGAGTGCGACTTAGGGGCTTCTTGTACTCTCCTGATATAACAGACACGGCTGCAGCTGGATCAATAATGAAAGTAAATTGTGAATCTCAGACTTTCATTTCTACAGTGGGTGCCTGAATTATATCTTCAGCCCTATTATTCTCATTCTCCATGTACTTTTGCCCTTCCTCTCTGACTCAGTACAATTTTTGGTTTTGCTACTTGCTATCATCAACTTCTGTTTCCATATTTATCATATGTGCATTTGAGGACTTTCCAGATCCCTGAGCTAGCTTCAGATATACTACGACCTCCACCTGGTGCATGGGTGCAACCAGGAGGTTTACAACCTGGAGCATTATTGTTTTCTGTGTTGCATGCTGTCTTGATGTGGCCAACCTTCCCATAGCCATAGCACTTTGACTGGAAATAAGACCATTTAAATGGTTGGTGGCTACTGTGGCAATGGTAGCGTCTAGATTTCTGACTCTGAGACTGTGAATTTGGCTGCCGTGGCTGGGATCCAGCTGAAATCTGGTGGACCTCCCCTGCAGGCTCAGAAAAAATCTTTCTTGCAATCTGCAATCACTTTCTGCCATTTCCAAGATTGTGGCCTCATCACTGGTCTACTTCCATATCAGCTTATTTTTCAAAAGCTTGGCTTGAATTTTATTGTTCTTTAGGTCTCCTACAACCATGAGTGGAATTTTACCGGCACGTCCGCCTGAGGGTCGTGCAATCCTGCCCGAGGCCAATGGAGAATGCCATTCTCAGCCTCGCCCGCCCCCAGAATCGGGGCGAGCGTGCCAATAAAATTCCACCCCACGTCTCCAAGTTGATTTCTACGTTTGTACCATACACATGGTGCTGAGAGAGTTTATTTAATTCAAGAATATAATGTGTAATAGTCTCTCTGAGCAACTGCTTCCTTTCACAGAATATAATTCTCAGTGCAATCTCATTCTTAGTTGCGCCATGATAAGAATCCAGAATCTCATTAACTTCTGAATAGTCCCAACACTATAGTGAAGAAAGCCCACCAATGCCTCTACTTTCTCAGGAGGCTAAGGAAATTTGGCATGTCCAGTATGAATCTCTCCAATTTTTACAAATACGCCATAGAAAGCATCCTTTCCGGATGTATCACAGCTTGATATGCCTCCTGCTCTGACCAAGACCACAAGAAACTACAAAGGGTTGTGAATGAAGCCCAGCCCATCATTCAAACCAGCCTCCCATGCATTGACTCTGTCTACACCTCCCGCTGCCTCAGAAAAGTAGTCAACATAATCAAGGACCCCGGACATACTCTCTTCCACCTTCTTCCATTGGGAAAAAGATACAAGAGCCTGAAAACACATCCAACCGCCTCAAGAACAGCTTCTTCCCTGCTGCTACCAGACTTTTGAATGGTCCTATCATATGTTAAGCTGATCTTTCTCTTCACCCTATCTGTAACTGCAACATTATGTTCTATGTTCTATATGTTCACAAGGGGTCCTTGTGCATGAGACGCAAAAACCCAGTCTGCAGGTGCAACAGGTGATCAAGAAGGCAAATGGGATGTTGGCCTATATCGCAAGGGGGATAGAATATAAAAGCAGAGATGTCTTGCTGCATCTGTCCAGGGCATTGGTGAGGCCGCAGCTGGAATACTGTGTGCAGTATTGGTCCCCTTATTTGCAGAAGGATATATTGGCCTTGGAGGGAGTGCAGAGAAGGATCACCAGGTTGGTACCAGAGATGAGGGGTGTTGATTATGAGAAGAGACTGAGCAGATTGGGTTTGTACTTGTTGGAATTTAGAAGGCTGAGGGAGGATCTTATAGAGACCTATAAGGTAATGAAGGGGCTGGATAGGGTAAAGGTGGAGAGATTCTTTCCACTTAGAAAGGAAGCTAGAACTAGAGGGCATAGCCTCAAAATAAAGGGGGGTCAGTTTAGGACAGAGTTGAGGAGGAACTTCTTCTCTCAGAGGGTGGTGAATCTCTGGAATTCTCTGCCCACTGAAGCGGTGGAGGCTACCTCGTTGAATATGTTTAAATCATGGATAGATGGATTCCTGATCGGTAAGTGAATTAGGGGTTATAGGGATCAGGCGGGTAAGTGGAACTGATCCACTTCAGATCAGCCATGATCTTATTGAATGGCGGGGCAGGCTCGAGGGGCTAGATGGCCTACTCCTGCTCCTATTTCTTATGTTCTTATGTTCTTATGTTCTATATCCTATCCTTTACCTTCTCCCCTATGTACTCTATGAATGGTATGTTTTTGTCTGTATAGCAAGCAAGAAACACTATTTTTCACTGTATCTCAATACATGTGACAATAATAAATCAAATCAAATAGTACTGTGGCCTCGAGGGCAACATTGGTTAGATCATAGAATCCCTACAGTGCAGATGGAGGCCATTTGGCCCATCAAGTCTGCACTGACCACAATCCCACCCAGGCCCTATTCCCGTAACCTCACATATTTATCCTGCTAACCCCCTGACACTAAGGTTCAATTTAGCATGGCCAGTCAACCTAACTCGCACTTCTTTGGACTGTGGGAGGAAACTAGAGCACACGGAAGAAACCCACGCAGACACGGAAAGAACGTGCAAACCCTGCACAGACAGTTCAGGCTGGAATTGAACCAGGGTCCCTGGTGCCGTGAGGCAGCAGTGCTAACCACTGTGCCACTGTGCCGTCCCTAGATATCACCTCAGAAGCATTTGGCCCATCACAGTGATGAAAACATTTACTTTGTCCTTATTGACTATTTTATTCACCTTCAACCAAATTTATAACCGCCATTCGTAATTACACCAGTCCTCTTGTCAGGGTTGAATTTTCCCATTCTCCCCAAATATGTCTTCAGTGCCATTTTTTCTCAATGATGTACCTACCATGCTGACTCCCTGTGTGCTCAAAGACAATGTGCACACAAAGCAATCTTTTGAACCACTCAAAACTTCATCAAAAACAACTTCTGGAGTTCCAAAAATTCCAGGGCGGTATTTTACTGGCACATCCGCCCGAGTTTCGTGCGACCCCACCCAAGACCAACGGAGAACGCCAATCTCCGAGCCGAGCCTGCCCCTGGAATCGGGGCGGGATTGCTGGTAAAATTCCGGCCACAGTGTTCTTCAGTCCTTCATTTCTCAAATGAAATGTGAAAGACAAAGCTATTCCATCCCCGTTTCTGTTGTATGCTGCAGTTAAATAAGCTCACTTTTATGCAGCTAACTTTATTTACACCTCCCCAGCAGTAAGGGCAGCAGACAGGGCTTGACAGAGTTCGGTGGCACGGTAGCACGGTGGTCAGCACTACTGCCTCACGGCGCCAGGAACCCGGGTTCGATTCCCAGCTTGGGTCACTGTCTGTGCGGAGTCTGCACTTTCTCCCCGTGTCTGCATGGGTTTCCTCCGGATGCTCTGGTTTCTTCCCACAGTCCGCAAGACGTGCTGGTTAGGTGCATTGGCCATGCTAAATTCTCCCTCAGTGTACCCGAACAGAGTGTGGCGACTGGGGGATTTTCACAGTAACTTCATTGCAGTGTTAATGTAAGCCTACTTGTGACACCAATAAATAAACTATAAACTTTAAACATTAAACTAGTTTGACCGCTTCTAAAATTATAAGCTCAAATTCTCTCCTGTAATTTCAAACTACAGTGCCTAATGCTTGAAAAATCTGTCGACAACACAGTAAAATATTGATTCAAATTGCCCTCAATGCCAAAATGTGAGGTACAGTTACTCTGTTTCCCTTTGTTCCTGCCTATGCTTAATCACTACTCATAGATAGGCTTCAAGCAGGCATTTCAATAACTTTAAGAAGTCTTGGTCCTATGTGATTGAATAGGAATAAAAGAGGCATCTGAGCATCACTCGTTGTTTACGAATCATTAATGGGGCACTTCTGCATCGGAAGTGTGCTGTGATATCCCTTTGAAACAATTTGTATTGTGCGAGAAATCAGATTAACTCACTTCCCCATTAAATATGGACTTTCCATAATCTCAATTCACTCAGAAAGAGAGGGTGTTTGCCCTCAGAACATAATCAGCGCATGCCAGTGTCTTTTTCCCTTTGAGGTTTTACTATTTGCTGAGTGCATTTATAAACCAAACAAACAAAAACATTTAAAAATAAAAATATTTGGGGTTTGAATCATGTAATCCTCTAAAATCTTTGTCTCACTTTAAAAGTCTGCCTGGATCCTTGTCTGAACCCAGTCTATAAATAACAACAAACAGCAAAACAACCCCAATTCCCTAAATAGCTTTTACAAGAGAGTTCAGTACAATTAACCAAAGCTGTATTCCACAGGCTTAGGTTATAACCTATGTATTGTGCAGTGTGGTTCTAAATCAGTTGCAATTACAATATTACTGTTATTTTGTCCCTAGGCTATCACTAAGCTTTCTAAAATTCTAAGCCAGGAGAGGACAGACTTCTGGCTGTTCTTAACATGCTGCTGATACACAGTCATTTTCCACTGCTCTTTCTCTTCTCTCTTTCACACACAACAGATGAATTTTACTTAAGGCGGCATTGGTGCAGCCAACAGACATGGAAGTCAGCGCTTTTGCCACACGGAAGCGGCTGGTTGAATGCAGTCGTGTGGCAGCCTCTACATCAACTCTAATTAATGTTTAAAGTGCATGGGAAACATCCAATTGCAACACAGGGGCAGGGTCATGCTGGAAATCGCGGTGTCATCTACTCAACGGGCAGCTGCTGGCATCATTTTTAAATGGCAGGTGGTCCTGCTTGCAGAGTTTAAAGTAGCCATGATGTGGAGATGCTGGCGTTGGACTGGGGTGGGCACAGTAAAAAGTCTCACACTACCAGGTTAAAGTCCAACAGATTTATTTGGAATCACAAGCTTTCGGAGCGCTGCTCCTTCATCAGGTTGGTGACCTACCTGATGAAGGGGCAATGCTCCGAAAGCTCGTGATTCCAAATAAACCTGTTGGACTTTAACCCGGTGTTGTGAGACTTTTTACTGTGCAGAGTTTAAAGGTTGTCCTCACTGCTGGGCTGAGAGTAGCTGAGTGTAATGCAGGATAGCTCTACCACAGCGGCCTTAGGGTCCGAAAAGGTGATTTCTGCGCGAACGTCTGCATAAGTCAAAGCCCAAAATGCCATCCTGCACTCTCAAAATTAAAGCAAGATTTCAGAGGAAGAAACGTCAGAGCCTGAAAGTGAACAGGTGGTGAAGGGCACATACTGGGTTCAGCAATGCCTCTTTGTGTGATCCCCCCAGGCTGTAAGGGAACAGTGGGAGAGCTTGTTCCATGTTGAAAGGAGCAAGAGACCCTCCCCTGCTAACCAAGGAAGCCTGGATGGAGGTCACAGTGGAGGGAAGCAGCTATGGGGTGCAGCACTGGGTCCCGTGCAGGAAGAGGGTGAATAACTTATTCTATACGCCAAGGGTGGATTTGAGTTTCTTTTTAATTCATTCATGGGACATGGGTGTCGCTGGCTAGGCCGAAATTTATTGACCATCTCCAAATGCCCTTGTGAAGGTGGTTGTGAGCTGCCTTCTTGAACCACTGCAGTCCCTGTGGTGTATGTACACCCACGTCATTATTAGGGAGGGAATTTGACTCAGTGACAGCAAAAGAACGGTGATATATTTCCAAGTCAATATGGTGAGTGGCCTGGAGAGGAACTTCCAGGTGGCAGTGTTTCCATGCATCTGCTGTCCTTGTCCTTCTAGATGGCAGTGGTGGTGGGTTTGGATGCTGCTGTCTAAGGAGGCTTGGTGAGTTCTTGCAGTGCATCTTTAAGATGGAACACATTTCCGCCACTGTACATCGGTGGTGGAGAGAGTGAATGTTTATGGAAGGGATGCCAATAACGCGGGCTTCTTTGTCTTGGAAAGCGTCAAGCTTTTTGAGTGTTGTTGGAGCTGCACTCATCCAGGCAAGTGGAGAGTATTCCATCACACTTGTACCTTGCAGATGGTGGACAGACTTTGGGGAGTCAGGAAGTGAGTTACTCACTGCAGGATTCCACTTCAGTTCACTGGTAGCCACCAGGATGTTAATTGTGGGGAATTTGGTGATGGTAATGTCCTTGAATGTCAAGGGGTGAGTGAACGATATACACACTGGATTTCCAGGATGAGAAGGAAATGAAGGTCATCACTTGGGAAGTGATTGGGTGTACAGCCATGTGTTCAGTATATCCCATCATAGCTACTCAGAGAAATGGCTGCACGTAGGTAATACCTCTCTCATTGGAACTACAACAGCGATCATGTGGAAGACACATCCGCGAGGACCCATCATAGAATCATAGAACCATAGAATCTCTGCAGGGTTGAAGTAAGCCATTCAACCCATCGAGTCTGCACTGACTCTCTGACAGAGTACCTTAACCAGACTCTCTCCCCTCACCCCCTCCCCATAACCCCACACATTTATCATGGCTAATCCATCTAACCTAGACATTTTTGGACATTAAGGGGAAATTTACCATGACCAATCCATCTAACCAGCACATCATGGGCTCTAGGGAGTGGAAGCGATAGGGGGTCCACCTCATCAAAGTTTACACTCTCTCTCCCCTTCTGCCTGCAGGAGTAAAGGGCCCTCAACATCAATAAAAAAGCTGAAGTCAGGAGGAGCTGCACCAGACATCCGAGCTTCCACTCCTCCTGAGATGGAGGCACTTTGTTGGCCAGAGAGCAGTGCTGCTGTTCCATTTCTGATGTTGCAATTGGATTGATGGGCATAGAGACTGAGGAGGACTGAAGCTTTTCCACCACCTCTGGGCACAAAGTAGCACTCATAGATGGGAGCAGGCCAATGAAGGACAGAAGACCTCATTGTGTGTGTTCTACCTTGCAAATACAAGCACTCCTGACGAACGAGGAGAAGCTGCCACTGAAACTCCTCAAACCTCCTGTGAGGAAGAGAGAGCCCATGCCTCAGAAAATACAGCATCACATCTTTCCCCTGCACCATTCGCCAGTGCAGTTCAAATCACCTCGGTGGGAAAGTGCTCACAAACCAGTTCAGGTTCGCAATCTGGTGAGCACCTGCCCTGCAGCCTGTGATAGCTCTAGCAGGCTTCCTCTTGGCACCCAAGGCGTAGAGGATCCTGATAAACTGTTAGGCTCCTGCACCAGAGCAGAAGCTTCCACTGTGACCACTTCCATTAAAGGAGTTCAGGTCATTGGTAGAGAGAACAGGGGAGCTGCAGTCAATACTTGGAGTGTCTTGAGAGAAGCCCCCAGATGCGGAAGGCCAAAACCCGTCTAGTTCTTTCAGTGCATGATGACACCTTCCTGCATATTGCTGCCATGAGATCATGGGTTCAGCGATGGTGTGCAGGTTAACACTCACACCAATAATCCATTGAATGCTTGAAGCACAGATGCAGCTGACAGACACTGCAAGGGCCGAATAGTCAAAGGGAGGACTGTTGGAGACCAGGCCCGTGCTGTACCCAAGGCTGATGACAAACCTCTGCTGGAGTTTCAGCAGACATGCCTGAGGCATCAAGCAGACATATGCATACAATAGAGGAGTCCATCCAGGCCATGGCTTCTACCATGTCTCAGGCATACGAGAGTCTGAGCTTTCTCCATGGAAAGATTGGCGACAGAGGTCCAGCAGAGCATTCAATGGATTCTTTGTGTGAGTGTTAACCTGCACACCATCGCTGAAGTCATGATCTCATGGCAGAAATGTGCAGGAAGGTGTCATCATGCACTGAAAGAACTGGAGGGGTTTCGGCCTTCAGCACCTGGGGGCTCCTCTCAAGACACTCCAAGTATTGACTGCAGCTCCCCTCTTCCCTCTGCCAATGACCTGAACTCCTTTAATGGAAGTGGTCACAGTGGAAGCTTCTGCACTGGTGCAGGAGCCCAACAGTTTGTCAGGGCCCTCCAAGCCTCGGGTGCCAAGAGGAAGCCTGTTAGTGCCATCACAGGCTGCAGGGCAGGAGATCAGCTGTACACATCCACAGGGGCATGTTCTCCACTACGCTTCCTGAAGTCGATGACAATCTCCTTCATTTTGTTGACATTGAGGGAAAGATTATTGTTATCGCACCAGTTCACCAGATTCTCCATCTCATTCCCGTATTCTGCCTCTTCATTGGTGGAGATCTGACCCACTGGTGGTGTCGTCAGCAAACTTGAAATTCGAGTTGGAGGGAAATGTGGCCATACAGTCATAGGTGTGTAAGGAGTATAATAGGGGGCTGAGAACAAAGTCTTCTGGGGCACCGGTGTTGAGGATGATCGTGGAAGAGGTGTTGTTGCCTATCCTTACTGATTGTGGTCTGTGGGTTAGGAAGTTTAGGATCCAGTTGCAAAGGGAGGAGCCGAAGCCCAGGCCACAGAGTTTGGAGATGAGTTTTGTGGGAATAATGGTGTTAAAGGCTGAGCTGTAGTCAATAAGTTAGAGTCTGAGATAGGTGTCTTTGTTGTCTAGGTGTTCCAGGGTTGAGTGCAGGGCCAGGGAGGTGGCGTCTGCTGTAAAACTGTTGCGCCGATAGGCAAACTGTAGTGGATCCAGGCAGTCCGGGAGGTTGGAATTGATTCGTGCCATGACTAACCTTTCGAAGCACTTCATAATGATGGATGTTAGAGCCACCGGCCGATAGTCATTAAGGCATGCCGCTTAGCTTCTCTTTGGTATTGGGATGATGGTCATCTTGAAGCAGATAGGGACCTCAGATTGGTGTAAAGTGGGGTTGAAGATGTCTGCAAATGTCCCCTGCCAGCTGATCTGCCCAGGATCTGAGTGCTCGTCCGGGTACCCCATCAGGGCCAGTTGCTTTCTGTGGGTTGATCTTCGAGAAGGCTGCTCTAACATCTGCAATGGTGACCTCAGATACAGCTGCAATTATGGCCCTTGTGGAGCCATGTCTGGCATTGTACCGTTCCTTGGTCTCACTACAAGGTCCCTGACTGGCACCATGAGCCAAGTTGAGACTGTAGCCGCTGTCACCAAGGATCCATGCCTGTAGGTGTGGATGTGGCTGGAACATCTGGGAGTGCTGAAACACAGACCTGCAGAATACACTTCCTGCAGTCACTTGCTATTTGAGTGTGGATTGCATAGGGATCCCCCCTTTTGCTTGATGAATGCCTTTAGCTGGTAAGTTGGAGCTTTTACGGTCACATGTGTGCAGTTGATAGCAGCTTAGAACAGTTTGTAAACTTTCTATTAGTTATACTGATACTGTGTGAATGTCATGGATGCCTGTCTTTTGTCCTTTCTGTTGGGAATATTAAAAAACAATGTCAAGACAACCAAACACTAACTGGCATAAGAACCCATCTGAGAATGAAAAGGGAATGAAAAGGGGATGATGTTGGGAAGAATTTAGTGTACCCTGCTACAACAGGACACATGGCAGGTGGGGCTGGAGAATAATACAGGAGGACACACCTTGGATCCGATGGTAGGAAAATGGAATGCCAATACATGTGGGAATGAAGTGAGGTGGCAATGTGGTCTGGAAGCAGTGGGAGGTGTAGTATGTTCATTGTCAAACCTATCAATCTTATTTTCCATACCATTCACCTGAATTTTATGATGCCTTCTGGATTTAATGAGGGATGCAGAGAAATACTGTGCCATAGAACCATAGAATCCCTACAGTGCAGAAAGAGACCACTCGGTCTATCGAGTCTGCACTGACTCTCCAAGGGGCATTTTACCCAGGCCCCACCCTATCCCCGTAACCCTGCGCATTTACCACGCTAATCCATCTAACCTACACATCTTGGGACACTAAAGGGCAATTTAGCATGGCCAATCCACTCAACCTGCACATCTTAGGACTATGGGACGAAACCGGAGCACCCGAAGGAACCCACGCAACACAGGAGATTGTGCAAACTCCCCACAGGCAGCTACCTAAGGCCCAAATTGAATGCGGGTCCCTGGTGTTGTGAGACAGTAGTGATAACCACTGTGCCACCCTGAGGTGGGCAATTTGCTGTCATGTTCCTATCTCCATCCCAATTAGATAGAACATAGAACATAGAAAGCCACAGCACAAACAGGCCCTTCGGCCCACAAGTTGCGCCGATCACATCCCCACCTCTAGGCCTATCTATAGCCCTCAATCCCATTAAATCCCATGTACTCATCCAGAAGTCTCTTAAAAGACCCCAACGAGTTTGCCTCCACCACCACCGACGTCAGCCGATTCCACTCACCCACCACCCTCTGAGTGAAAAACTTACCCCTGACATCTCCTCTGTACCTACCCCCCAGCACCTTAAACCTGTGTCCTCTCGTAGCAACCATTTCAGCCCTTGGAAATAGCCTCTGAGAGTCTACCCTATCCAGACCTCTCAACATCTTGTAAACCTCTATCAGGTCACCTCTCATCCTTCGTCTCTCCAGGGAGAAGAGACCAAGCTCCCTCAACCTATCCTCATAAGGCATGCCCCCCAATCCAGGCAACATCCTTGTAAATCTCCTCTGCACCCTTTCAATGGCTTCAACATCTTTCCTGTAATGAGGTGACCAGAACTGCGCGCAGTACTCCAAGTGGGGTCTAACCAGGGTCCTATAAAGCTGCAGCATTATCTCCCGACTCCTAAACTCAATAGGAGACAGGTTTGGAGGGTAACGGCTCATGCCCTGCCCCACAATGGTATTTATACAATAATTCAAGAGGAGTATCCAGAGGAAACTTGGGATCTGAGGACACTGAGGCATGCCATTGGCATCACCTCTGATTTTATACTGTTATCCCAGCACATTTCTGGTGGGATTGTATACGAAAATCTAACCATAACACCAGCCCAATTCTACGCTTAGTCATTTTGAAATATCCAATCCCTATGAATCTGCTCATTTGTTTCTCAATAAACGCAGTTTTGTCACAAATAATATTCCTTCATAGGAATTATGGGCAGGATTTTACAGTACCCTACCAGGTGTAACTCTGGCTGAGGTGCACCTAAAGTAAGACAGACAGCTAGCCTACCACCATCCCTCCAACTCCGACACAGCCCCATTAAACAATAGGCAGGTGGACATTGAAATTGGCAGCCTACTTGCCATTAAAAAGTTAACAAGCCAACTGACATGAATATAGTGTTGCCCACACCACAGCACAGTTGGTGTGGGCAGAGGGGTGGGAGTGGGCAGGCTGTTTTTTTAAAAGGCAGCAAGCAAGGTAGGGTACATATCTTGGGGTGTGCCCTATGCACACCCTCCCCAACCCCAAGGTGCCTCCCCACCTTGCAAAACCTATCCCAAAATGCCCCTTGGGCCCCCTCTCGAGGGTGCCTGATCCTTTCACACGCTGAAAAGCCCGGATCTACCTTAGTCCAGGAGCTTTGACAAAGGGTCATCTGGACTCGAAACATCAGCTCTTTTCTCTCCTTACAGATGCTGCCAGACCTGCTGAGATTTTCCAGCATTTTCTCTTTTGGTTTCTACCTTAGTCCAGGATCCATCATACTTCTTCCCGGGGCTTGCTTCCAGTCCCAGCACCGTCTGCTCCTGAGTTCATGTGTTGCTGGGATTGTTGGAGCTGATAGACAAGGGATTGGACAGCAGCTTTTGAGGGCAGGACTTCATCCCACTGAGGGCTGTGAATCCCATTCTCTGTTTATTTAGACCACCGTAAGGAGTCTAACAACACCAGGTTAAAGTCCAACAGGTTTATTTAGTAGCAAACACCACTAGCTTTCTGAGCGCTGCTCCTTTGTCAGGTGAGTGGGAGATCTGCTCATAAACAGCAAACAGGGCATATAAAGACACAAACTCAATTTACAGAATAATGAATAATGATTGGAATGCAAGTCTTCACAGCTAATCAAGTCTTAAAGGTACAGACAATGTGAGTGGAGAGAGCATTAGCACAGGTTAAAGAGATGTGTATTGTCTCCAGACAGGACAGCCAGTGAGACTTTGCAAGTCCAGGCAAGTTGTGGGAGTTACATAGTGTGACATGAACCCAAGTTCATAGACCCATGAACCCAGGTTCATGTCACACTATCTGTAACTCCCACAACTTGCCTGGACTTGCAAAGTTTCACTGGCTGTCCTGTCTGGAGACAATACACATTTCTTTAACCTGTGCTAATGCTCTCTCCATTCACATTGTCTGTACCTTTAAGACTTGATTAGCTGTAAAGACTCGCATTCCAATCATTATTCATTATTCTGTAAATTGAGTTTGTGTCTTTATATGCCCTGTTTGCTGTTTATGAGCAGATCTCCCACTCGCCTCACGAAGTAGCAGCGCTCCGAAAGCTAGTGGCGTTTGCTACCAAATAAACCTGTTGGACTTTAACCTGGTGTTGTTAGACTCCTTACTGTGTTTACCCCAGTCCAACGCTGGCATCTCCACATCATTTATACCACCCCCAGAGTGGAGTGTTACTGCAGAATGGCAGCCTTTTTAGGTTGGTTGATTTGACACCATCTTTTGGAGTGGGGTGGGGAGGGGAGGGGAGGGGGGGGGTCCGCAGAGGCTGGGAATGGGTGGGAGAGGAGAGGGCAAGCAATACTCGCCCACCCCTGCAAAATTCAGCTCTATGTAAAAATAACTAGAATGTGAAAACAATATTAGTAACAATTAAAATGAACACCTTTGATTTTCAGTTATGAAAGGGAGAAAGCCAAATTTTTGAGTTCCAAACATATTTTTATGGGACAACCAATAAATGTGTTACAATTTCATAAGGCAGGAAGATAAAGAGATTTAATTGTAGGGAATTAAAATAGCTAAAGTATGTTTATATACATTCTTTATTGGCTTACCTCTTTATTCTGAATTTAAATGCATTTTTCAACAATGCCGATTTTGTTTTCCTTCAGTGTATTGGAGAAAGTGGACAGTTTGTTTTTGATTCACTCTCATCATAAGTTGATTGAAAGAAATATTAATATAACTTTGGGCCTTGGTTATGGACACAGAATTGTTCCACTCTGCCCCTTTCCCTCCATATAATAAACCTGTGGAAGTAATAGGGAAAGCTTTTGCAGTTGTCTGAAGAATCAGAGAACTGTCAAAGACAAGTACTGGGCCATTGAATGATATTCAAGGACACATTACAATGGACTCAGTGAGTATGGTGGAATTATTAAATGAATACTTTGCATCAGTCTTCAGTCTTGAAGATAGGGCTTTATTAGATAGAACAGAATGCTTTTATTAAGAAAATTCCCAATAATAAAATATATGAACATGTTGGCCCAGATCTTCTGCAAAGTGGCAATCACCATCAGATTGCCCCTTCGACTGTAGTTTCCTGCACCCCAATGCTGTTCCACATTTCTAGCCACATCTTCCCAGCCCGGCTTCTCCAGAAATCCATTGGTGGGGATGGTGGATGGGATTAGCTGCCAAATATCCAGTGTGAATGTTAGTGAATGGGTGAATGGATGAATGGATGCATGAGTGAATGGATAGGATGTTAGGTGGGTATGATGGCAGTTGCGTAGGGTGGCAGGCAGGTGAGTGAGGTGGTTGAAGTTGGTAAGGGAGATGGGTAGGTGGCTGAGGTGGGTGATCAAGCGGGTGGAATGAGGGGTAGTTGGGTTGCGTTGTGGGGAGGTAGTCGGGTGGAGGGAGCTGGTCAGGTCTTGTCAGGGGGTAGTTGGGTTGGGTCGAGAGAGGTAGTCTGGTTGTCAGGGTTAACTTGGTTGGGAAGGATAGTCAGGTAGGTTCGGGGGGTTTGGTCGGGGAGTCAGGGGCGGTCTGGGGGTAATGAGGGGTCAAGGGCAGAGTTGGAGAATCAGTGTGAATAATTGGGAAGTCAATTCTACAGTTTCTCAGAAGTTAATTTAGGATTTCTCCGTCTAACATTTCCTTGGTAACTATCCAGGTAAGTACGTTGGAACTGTACATAGTCTCTGATTCTAACTCAGTGTCAGGAACCATTTGTGGAGGGTCCCAGCGAGCAGGGGAATTGCCCATTGGAAGTTCATACTTCCCGATGATCCAGAGACTGGAAGCTGTGGGCCAGTGTTCTACGCAGAATGAAGAATTTGGAATTGGAGAGGATTAGCGCCTGGATGATATCAACCCATGACTCCAAAAGTAGATGGAACATGTGTCGTGTGAGCTCTGAGCTTATATTTTTAAAAGCTCAATACATTCTGGGATGATTTCCATAGATTGGAAGGCAGATAATGTAACCTTAGAAAATGTGACAAGATGGACCAGATAACCCTCAGCCCATCATTTTGACATCAGTAAGAAGAAAGATGCTTAAAGGAATCAGTAGGGAGGCAATATATGATAGTTTGCATAGAATGGGAGATGTAGGGATACTCAAAATGGCTTCAAGTAAAGGAGTTCAAGTCTTATAAATCTGTTTTGAAGATATCTCTAAGATGGGGATGAGGAAGTTCCAGTTGACATTTCTATTAGACTTCCAAAAAGCTTTTGATGAGCTATTGGGCCAGAGGGTTTTCACCTGTTTGTCATTATTTATATATAGTTCTGAGCAGGTAAGGCTCTGATACTATTAGGCTAATAGGGCAATGTGAAATCAGATCCTCACTCGACCAATGCACCGCCATTGTCTTAAGAGACGTTCACGCATTGATGAATATAGAATAGCAGCATCTGGTGTATTTCAATATAAAAGATCAAACATATTTTCTGCTGTCCATTGTGATGCCATGCATGGGAATTGGATTTTAAATGCTCATGTTAATTTTAGCCAAAGAATCCTCCTCATCCCAAGTGTACTTCATATATTCCATTCACAGTATACTGCAAACAGTAACATGTTTTGGGGTTCCATGCATCCAATTAGACTTTACAATCTTCTTCAGCCAACAGTTCAATATTATTAATTTAGTATGTTACTTCAAAGATAGTAAATCTTCATTAGATGAGCAACCAACAGGATCATTCTATTTCTAATCATAAGATGTATTTAACATAAAAGACAGCACTTGATTCCGCGCACCAACACTGTCATCAGAAGGAATGCAGGAGTTACATTTACGCTCATTTTAGAAGTGAAAACTGAAATTTGGTTCTCAAGGAGTTAAAAGCATCTTCAGGTACATCAAGCTGAAATGAATAAGCAATAATCAAAGGGTAAAACAAGCAACACATGCCTCAAGCAGGGAACAGATGTTTCTCAATTAAATTGTCAGATATATGTAGGTTGCACCAAATGTAAGATCCTTGACAAAAGACAATCAAAGCACACAACTTGCGTTCTGTTACATACAGTGTGTAGAGTCTTCATTTAGTTCCCATCCCCCAATCCAATTTGACATTAACTTCTCATTTCCCCATGAAGGCTCCTTACCACACAGCTTCATTAGCCTGAGATGATAACCTAGAAATTAATGTTGGTGTAAAGCACAACGCCAGCGGCAATTGAGCGATAGGGGGGGCAGCAATGTTGGGTTTCGGTGCTGCGCTTGCTTACCACCTATTTCCTGACATTAATAAAATTGCTGGGAGGCAAAAAAAAAAAATGGACTGTGAGGGTGAATACACTCAAATCACCAAGAACATTAATTTAGATGCCAGATGGGATATTTTAGAGGACTCGCCCCACATTCTTGCAGCATTGTATCGCTGATGTGATGGAACGGGCAATAGCAGAAATACTGCTGCAGGAAAGTTAGTGAATTCTCACTCTTTTACAACAGTAAGACAGGCTTGCGTTTATACTGCACCTTTCAAAACCACCTGACAGCACAAAGCGTTTTATGGCTTAGGGCGGCATGGTGGCACAGTGGTTAGCACTGCTGCCTCACAGTGCCAGGGATCCGGGTTTGATTCCCAGGTCACTGACTGTGCGGAAACTGTATGTTCACCCCATGCCTGCATGGGTTTCCTCCTGGTGCTCCGGCTCTCTCCCACATTCCGGAAGATGTGCTGGTTAGGTGTATTGGCCATGGTAAATTCTCCCTCAGTGTACCCGAACAGGCACCGGAGTAGGGGATTTTCACAGTAACGAGTGGCGAGTAGGGGATTTTCACAGTAACTTAATTGCAGTGTCAATGTAAGCCTATTTGTGACACTAATAAATGAACTTTAAAGTACTTTTCAAGTGTATTCACTGCTGTAGTTAGGAAACATGACATCTGATTTTCACAAGGCAAGTGTCCACAAACAGCGAATTGGTAATGACCAGATAATCTATTTTTGTGAAGTTGATATAAAGAAAACTAGTGGCCAGGATACTGGGGATAGCATCTTTGCTCCTTTTCGAAAGAGTGCCATGGGATTTTTTACATCGACTCAAGTAGGTAGATGGAGTCTCAGGTTAGCATCTCATCTGAAAGATGGCACTTCTGACAGTGCAGCATTCCCTCAGTACTGCACTAGAGTGTCAGCCTTACTTTTTGTGCTCAAGTCTTTTGGAGTGGGAATTGAACCCAGAATCTTCTGAATTAGAGATAAGAGTGTCAGCAACTCTTTATGGAATTGCATTTATTGCAAAAGAATTGGAATATAAAATTTCACATTTTGTTGCAATTGTATAGGGTATTGGTGAGATCACATCTGGAGTATTGTATCAATTTTTGGTCTCCTTATTTGAGGAACAATGTGGTGGCATTGGAGGCAATTCAGAGGAGATTCACCAGATTGATTCTGGGGATGAAAGGGTTGACATCTGAGGAGAGATTAAATAGTTTGGGCTTATACTCGCTGGCATTGAGAAGGGCGAGAGGGGATCTGATTGAGGTTTACAAAATACTAAAAGGGATTGATAAAGTAAACGTAGACCAAATATCTCCCCTTGTGGGGCAATCTAGAACAAGAGGTCACAGGTATAGGTTGAGAGGCAGTAGATTTAAAACTCAGATGAGGAGGAACTACTTCTCGCAGAAAGTGGTGAATTTGTGGAACTCGCTGCACCTTGGGGCAGTGGAATCTGAATCATTGAATGGTTTCAAGAAGGAGATAGAGATATTCTGATAAAAAACAGCTTAAATGGATATGAGGAACAGGTAGGAAAATGGATTTGAGACCAGGAAGAGATCAGTTATGATCGGACTGAATAGCGGAGCAAGCTCGAAGGGCTGAATTGCCTACTTCTACTCCTAATTCCTATGTTCCTATGTTCCAACTGAGCCACAGCTGACAGCTACATCTATGTGACCTGGCAGAATTACTCAAAGCACTGCAAAAGATAGCAAAAAAAAGATAGCACAGTTGAGTTTCACCCCAAACAACCCACTTTTGTTCTTTCCATGATCATTTATGTTGCTTCAGCATGCAGATCACCTGGATTAGGCCTTATCCACAAAACTGCCCATATCCTTAGATCAACATTATAGGTTTCTGCCAAGCACACTGTTTCTGGAAGGGTCTTCAAATTAAATTCATTTTCTTAGGCTCACAGGCACTTAGGCATGCTTTAAAAAGCTTTTTCATATCATAAAATATGCGATTTACTGAAGAAATAAACTAGTACCAAAGAAGTAATAAAATGGTTCAATGTAGGTTTTTAAAGTCATTTTCCTTGACTTTAGTCACAGGTAGAGGACAGAACCCTTATTAAAATGTCTTATTTTTGGTAATCACCATTTTCAGCTAGATTAACAAAATTGCACTGGGTTGCCGCTCTTAAATACATCAAGAAATACTTTGTGGTGGAAAGACAAAAAAAGAAATGATAATACATTACGCTGCCCCCGTCGTGTTTGTTCATTGCTAATTTTGCATCTCCAATGATACAAAATAATTTTATTAGAAACTTAAGTTTTAACCTATCAAGCACTATTCTGAGTGCACTTTGGGCACAATTTTCCAGTTGTACCCAAAAAGGAAACTCTGCCCTAGAATCTTCATTTAAAGCTTAGTACATTCAATTTTTACATACCACCTTTTGGGCTTATTTACCATTATTGACCATTAAAGGACTGCTTTTAATGTTCTCACTAGAATTAGACTAAACAGTAAGAGATCAGCAGGACTTGTATCTAATGTACAGGGTTTACCATCAAGTTTTATTTCAAGTTTATTTTATTAGTATCACAAATATGTTAACAGTGCAATGAAGTTACTGTGAAAATCCCCTAGTCGCCACACTCCGGCACCTGTGCGGGTACACTGAGGGAGAATTTAGCATGGCCAGTGAACCTAACCAGCACATCTTTCAGACTGTAGGTGGAAACCGGAGCACCCAGAGATGGGGAGAACGTGCAGATTTCACACAGATAATGACCCAAGCCAGGAGTCGAACCCACGTCCTTGGCGCTGTGAGGCAGCAGTGCTAACCACCATGCCACCCTGTTGTGTTGCTTCATTATTATAGCTGTTTTCCTATAGGTAAGGATACCAAGTAATGGCAGTAAAGAAGCGACAAAGGAGGTTGAAGTATATCAGAAAGGCACTGATGCCTTTCAATTGGTCATGCCCATCAATTTAAGGAAGAATTTGCACAATAGGTAACATTCATGTGGCACTTCATTTTTTATGCATTAAGCTCCTTCCAAGTTAACACTGAAATAGCTGCAAAATTAGATGGTTTGTAGCTTGTGACGTTAGTGTACCTTTAAGAGTATTTTTTAGATCATGTTCTCTGTAGCTCTCAGTTTTCCTTGTTGCCAGACTGGCTGTAGGAGTCCTTTTATTGCTAATTAAATGGGGTTTGTTTATCTCTACTTTGGGAATTAGTTTTATGACCCTGCATCATCAGGAGGAAGAATGTTTTTGCCTTCCTGCAGTAGAAAATATGCTGTTGGTGGCTTGACCAGAATCTTTCTCTGGTGTTCTGGGAAGCTGTTCTGACTTCAAACTGTTCTGAGTCTGTAAAGAGAACTGCAGCATTTACCCAAAGGACTCGGTTCCAGTATCATGTGAGCATCAGTCTTTGCTGTGTTAAACCTGTGGAAAGGTTTTCCATTTATGGGATTGGTTTCATTGGAATATTTTAGATAGTTTTGTTAAAGATTATACATTATTGTGGTTGTTTTGTTTTTGTTTGTAATTGATGGAAGTTATTGCTAATTTTCTTTCCATACATGTTAACTATATTCTTAAATAAACTTTGTTTGATAAAAACTCCCTAGTGGGTCATTTGAATCATACCTGAGGTGAACCATATCATGCTTATCCTAGCCAAATTCAAGGCGCAAAACTTATGATCCAGGCGGGCTTCATAAATCACTCTGGAGTTTCTAACCTGACTTATCGCAAGCTATTCTGGCTTTCTCATCACCTGACAGATCATCAACATAACTATCTGGAATTAAGAATCTACTGAAAACCATGAAACCATTGTCGATTGTCAGAAAAAACCCATCTGGTTTACTAATGTCCTTTAGGGAAGGAAATCTGCTGTCCTTATTTGGTCTGGCCTACATGTGACTGCAGAGCCACAGCAACGTGGTTGACTCTCAACTACCCTCTGAAATGGCTTAGTAAGCCACTTAGATTCAAGGCAATCTAAGGATGGGCAATAAATGCTGGCCCAGCCAGTGACTTCCATGTCTCATGAATGAATAAAAAGAACTTTACCCATGTTGTCACTTGGGTTCCCTGTGAACCGGTATGCATTTTTAAAATATCAGTTTTAATATAAAACCTTGGTGTGGTCTCGGAATGTTTGCAAATACTTGACACATTCCCACAGGATCTCTGTACCTAATAATAGGCTAGATATCAACAGGTGAAGAAAAATAAACAAATCTGATGGACTCAAGGACTTCTATAGATTTCCAACATTTGAGGGAACACATTTTCTTAAGTTGAGCAACAGAGACCAATAATGAAAAGAACAGAAAAATGATAACTCAAGCTGTAATTTATTTAATTGGAGCATCTTTAGGTTACTGGAAACAGCTATATACAAAGTGTACTAACATCTTTCCCACTCAATAAAAAACATCCCAAGATCAGCAGTTTTTAAAGAAAAACTTCCTTCACAGGACACGCATGTTTAAAATGTAGCCTGAAAACTCTGGAACAACAGCCATATCTGGAGGGAAATCATAGTGTTTAGCACTGTTGCCTCACAGTGCCAGGGACCTGGGTTCAATTCCAGCCTTGGGTCATTGTGTGGAGTTTTCTCGTTCTCCCCATGTCTGCGTTGGTTTCCTCCGGATGCTCTAGTTTCCTCCCACAGGCCAAAGATGTGCAGGTTAGGTGGATTGGCCATGCTAAATTAGCCTTTAGCATCCAAAGATGCGCAGGTTACGTAGATTAGCCACGGTAAATGTGCAGGGTTACAGGGATGGGTGGGAGGGGGGATGGTTAGCCCGTGTTAAGTTGCCCCTTTGGAGAGTTGGTGCAGAGTTGAAGGGTTGAATGGCCTGTTGGGATTCTATGGTTAACAAGGGAGGCTCCAATCTTAATCTCTTTTAAAAATAAAACATACTGCTTGGCAATTCCAGAATTGGTTTAAGACTTGAAGTCTAAATTTGATCGCAAGTCAGTTGGGAAGCTTAAACTCACCAACTGTTACTTTCATAAAGCTGCTTTGAATCTCCACAAGCACCGACTGCAGCACCCAAAATATCTTCCCGCCAAAAGAAGTTAACATGGGAAATGCCCCCCCTGTGTCCTGGGTAAAGGAGTATCCAACCTGTAAACTCCCCACTGCAGCTCCAGCTCCGGGCCGCAGCTGATGCAACCAATCAGAGCTGCAGTTCTACAACGTTACACTTTGCAATGTCCAATCAGCAGCGAGCTGGAGTGTCTGAACGTTCCATTGGGCTGTGATTGTCAACACCGCAAGCACTGAGCCTGCAGCCGCCGTCCCTACACACGCACTCATGCAAAATCAGCTACCCGCAATAAAGATGGTGCAGACTAAACACAGTAAGAAGTCTCACAACACCAGGTTAAAGTCCAACAGGTTTATTTGGTAGCAAATACCATAAGCTTTTGGAGCGCTGCTCCTTTGTCAGATGGAGTGGAAATGTGCTCTCAAACAGTGCACAGAGACACAACATCAAGTTACAGAATACTGATTAGAATGTGAATCCCTAAAGCCAGCCAGGTCTTAAAGGTACAGACAATGTGGGTGGAGGGAGCATTAAACACAGGTTAAAGAGATGTGTATTGTCTCCAGACAGAACAGCTAGTGAGATTCTGCAAGCCCAGGAGGCAAGCTGTGGGGGTTACTGATAATGTGACATAAATCCAACATCCCGGTTTAGGCCGTCCTCATGTGTGCGGAACATGGCTATCAGTTTCTGCTCAGCGACTCTGCGCTGTCGTGTGTTGTGAAGGCCACCTTGGAGAACGCTTACCTGAAGATCCAAGGCTGAATGCCCGTGACTGCTGAAGTGCTCCCCCACAGGAAGAGAACAGTCTTGCCTGGTGATTGTCGAGCGGTGTTCATTCATCCGTTGTCGTAGCGTCTGCATGGTTTCCCCAATGTACCATGCCTCGGGACATCCTTTCCTGCAGTGTATCAGGTAGACAATGTTGGCCAAGTTGCAAGAGTAGGTACCATGTACCTGGTAGATGGTATTCTCACGTGAGATGATGGCACCCGTGTCGATGATCTGGCACGTCTTGCAGAGGTTGCTGTGGCAGGGTTGTGTGGTGTCGTGGTCACTGTTCTCCTGAAGGCTGGGTAGTTTGCTGCGGACAATAGTCTGTTTGAGGTTGCGTGGTTGTTGAAGGCAAGAAGTGGGGGTGTGGGGATGGCCTTGGCGAGATGTTCGTCTTCATCAATGACATGTTGAAGGCTCCGGAGGCGATGCCGTAGCTTCTCCGCTCCGGGGAAGTACTGGACGACGAAGGGTACTCTGTCCACCGTGTCCCGTGTTCTTCTGTCTTCTGAGGAGGTCGGTGCGGTTTTTCGCTGTGGCACGTCGGAACTGTTGATCGATGAGTCAAGCGCCATATCCTGTTCTTATGAGGGCATCTTTCAGCGTCTGGAGGTGTCTGTTGCGATCCTCCTCATCCGAGCAGATCCTGTGTATTCGGAAAGCTTGTCCGTAGGGGGTGGCTTCTTTAACGTGTTTAGGGTGGAAGCTGGAGAAGTGGAGCATCATGAGGTTATCCGTGGGCTTGCGGTACAGTGAGGTGCTGAGGTGACCATTCTTAATGGAGATGCGTGTGTCCAAGAATGCAACCGATTCCGCAATCGGTACCTACTCTTGCAACTCAGCCAAGTTCTCCAAGGCGGCCTTCACGACACACAACAGTGCAGAGTCGCTGAGCAGAAACTGATAGCCAAGTTCCGCACACATGGGGACGGCCTAAACCGGGATGTTGGATTTATGTCACATTATCAGTAACCCCCACAGCTTGCCTCCTGGGCTTGCAGAATCTCACTAGCTGTTCTGTCTGGAGACAATACACATCTCTTTAACTGTGTTTAATGCTCCCTCCACCCACATTGCCTGTACCTTTAAGACCTGGCTGGCTTTAGGGATTCGCATTCTAATCAGTATTCTGTAACTTGATGTTGTGTCTCTGTGCCCTGTTTGAGAGCACATTTCCACTCCATCTGACGAAGGAGCAGCGCTCCGAAAGCTTATGGTATTTGCTACCAAATAAACCTGTTGGACTTTAACCTGGTGTTGTGAGACTTCTTACTGTGTTCATCCCAGTCCAACGCCGGCATCTCCACATCATGGCGGACTAAACAAACATGGGGCAGAGAAATAGGGTGGAATTTTACGGCCTTGCTCGCCCTGAAACCGTAAAATCCCACCCGAGGTCAACGAACCTTTCCACTTTCCACCCCTCGCCTGCTCCAATTCCTCTGGCCGGCAGAATGATAACATTCTGGCCACAAACTCTGCCTTGGAAAAGTCAGGTCCCTTCACCATTGATATTGTGGTGTAAGATCTACTGGATTGCTTTCTTTGACCACGAGGCATTTGATGCCAATTCCAGTAGATTCCCGACCATATTAACCAGAGGTTTGGCAACCCTAGCAAGATTGATTCTCCTTGGTTTTGTTGATTAACCCACAGCTAACATCTGAATGGCACACGCGGGCAGCAGTTTCTGAGCTGGTGTGTGAATTGATTTTGTTTAAGACACCAGGTACTGCAAGCAACTGCTCAGCCAGCAGGCAGTGGTGCTCACTATAACACAGGCCCAACTTTATTTCTTTCCTCTGTGGGGCAATGTTGAACTGTTTGGTGGTCTGTGGTGAGAACTGAAAAATATTCAGTTCTCACGCAAGGGGTGGAATTTTTGCATGCTTCACCCCCCCCCCCTCCCCCCCCCCCCCCCCCACCCCCACCCCCACACCCCCCGTCCTCCCAGCAGGCTCAATGGCGGGCAGGGAGGGGGAGAATTCGGTGGAGGACTAAAAACAGTGTGCATTTCACATAGGATCTTCTGCTAGTGCCCGCCATGGCGAATCAGAAATCCTGCTGGAGGTCTGTGTGAAACCAATTTGCATCCCGCTAATTGGATGCAAATGAAGGTCCGACCAGCATCCACCACCCATGCCCGATTCTCTGTTGCGCCAGCAGGAAAACATGCCTGTCTGGAACACATCTGGACCAACATGGCATGCAAAAGTCAGGAGTTACCTTAATGGCCTTGCTCGGATCACGCACATCCGAGGAGAAGACAATGCTGGAAGCCTGCAGCTACCTGGCCCTGGAGGAAGAGATCACCGGGAATGGTGGGTGGGTTGTCATGTCAATGCTGCCGCTATGGAGCAGTTCTCGGCAGGTGGGAGGTCGCCACATGGCAGCTTCAGCTTCACTGATGTCAGAACCTCAGGGTGTTGGCACAAAGGCACAGTTGGGGCAGCACCGTAGCATAGTGGTTAGCACTGCTGCCTCACAGCTCCAGGAATCTGGGTTCGATTCTCTGCTTGGGCCACTGTCTGTGTGGAGTTTGCACGTTCTCCCTGTGTATTTCCTGAGTAGTGGATTATTACATAAACAGGAAATAGGCAATGATAACAATTATACTTTTGTTGCATTTTTTTAATGTGTAATTTCATAGCTGGCTCCCATTGGGAATGGTCCCCTGCTCTTAATGGGCCACGGATTCCCTTAACATCTGCCTTGGAATCAGGATGACTGGAAATTCTCTCAGTGTGATCATTTCGGAGGTTGGCAAGGAATAAAGATTCCTGGAATGTCGAGGGATGCATCTCCCAGGGTTCCCTGAAGGCAAGCAGTAGAGGTCAAAGGGCTGTTGAGGGATCGAGTGAGGCAGCATTCCTGCTTGATTACATTAATTGAGGCTTATAGGAGTCAAAATCATCTGGGTGCTCACACTAGCAGCATCATGGGGACATGTTGCACACTCATTTCTCACCCGCCAATTCTCAAACTGAATTAAAATTGGGCTTCGAAGATTTCCATGCAAGGATGAGTTAGGCTAATACCTCCCTCACCTTTTCTTACCTTTAAGGCCTTTGTAAATCATATGCAATAACCCTCTATCTGGCAGATAGAAAGCAATGTACTACAAACACTGGGAATAAAAACCATAAACAGAAAATGCTGGAAAAACACAGTGACAACAGTTTGCATTTCTATCATGTCTTTAATGTAGAAAACATTCTAGGGCACATGACAGAAGTATTATCAGGCACATTAATATTGAAAGAAGGATAACTTCAACATGGTGACTAATACCTTAATCAAAGAGGTGGATTTTAAGGAGAGTATTAGAGGACAAGAGGGAATTGGAGGGATAAGGAAAAAATATGAGAGAGTAGAGTCTAAAGGGCTGAAAGGACAGACACCAATGGGGTGGCACAATGGCACAGTGGTTAGCACTGTTGCCTCACAGTACGAGGGACCCGGGTTCAGTTCTGGCCTTGGATGACATTTCGTGTGGAGTATTCAAGTTCTGTGTCTGTGTGAGTTTCCTTTGGGTGCTTTGATTTCCTCCCCCAGTCCAAAGATGTGAATTTGTAAAAATCAAAGTCATCTGCATCTAATAGATTGCAATTCAAAATGGTAAAGATTTGTTCCCTGATTTAAGACCTTTCTCTTCTATTTGCCCTGACATTGTTCATAACCAATTCAATACTGGACTTGACACATGAATAAGAACATAAGGAGCAGGAGTCGGCCATCTGGCCCCTCGAGCCTGCTCCGCCATTCAATAAGATCGTGGCTGACCTTTTCATGGACTCAGCTCCACTTACCCGCCCACTCATCATAACCCTTAATTCCTTTACTGTTCAAAAATTGATCTATCCTTACCTTAAAACATTCAATAAGGTAACCTCAACTGCTTCATTGGGCAGGAAATTCCACAGATTCACTATCCATTGGGTGAAGAAGTTCCTCCTCAACTCAGTCCAAAATCTGCTCCCCATTATTTTGAGGCCATGCCCCCTAGTTCTAGTTTCACCTGCTGGTGGAAACAACCTCCCTGCTTCTATCTTATCTATTCCCTTCATAATCTTATATGGTTCAATAAGATCTTTCCTCCTGCACTCATGCTTGACTCTGATGGAGCCACTGAAAAAGTGAGGTCTTTATGACATTATTTTTGGTTTGAGTGTCCTTACCATTATCGTGTGGATTGGATTCAAAGAACTCCAAGAAATCCCTCACTTGTATCCGTTTTCTCACTGGCACATCATCTCTCTCACTGCCACCAGGGGTCATGGTGGACAATGCCAGCAGTGTGAAAAGGGCTCACTGTGAAGTAAGTGACAGTTTTGTGTCACACACAATGTTCTCCTCCTTTGAACTCAAAGCTGCAGTGCAAAATGTGCTGCCAATTTGTAACGAGCTTGTTTCATAAAACTGGAGCTGCCCAATTTAATCTCCACTGTATTCGTTTGTGTTTGTTTTAGTGGTGTCAATCGCCACATTATGACTACATTACCGAGCAGGGACAGGTAGAATATCCAAGTGTAAAGTTTATTAATCTGAAACATGCTGCTGGGTTTCAATGCATGTCAGATACCTGGATGACCAAACTAAATCATACCTGTTAAATCCCGCCAATAAATCTAACCTTTACACTTAGTCATAGTCATAGAGGTTCACAGCATGGAAACAGGCCCTTCGGCCCA
This sequence comes from Mustelus asterias, assembly GCF_964213995.1. NCBI lineage: Eukaryota > Metazoa > Chordata > Chondrichthyes > Carcharhiniformes > Triakidae > Mustelus > Mustelus asterias. The sequence goes on along the minus strand of NC_135815.1, from coordinate 36,747,085 downwards.
ACTTGTCCATGCCGCCCAGTTTTACAATTAAGCTAGTCTCAATTGCCTGTGTTTGGCCCATATCTCTCTATACTAATCTTACCCATGTAACTGTCTAAATGCTTCTTAAAAGACAAAATTGTATCTGCCTCTACTACTACCTCTGGCAGCTCATTCTGGACACTCACCACCCTCTGCGTGAAAAAAATTGCCTCGCTGGACCCTTTTGAATCTCTCCTCTCTCACTTTAAACCTATACCCTTAAGATGGTTATTTGCATTTTTTAATAATCAAAAGGCAGTAACCCATTCACTATTGTTTTACTGAAAGAGCAAATCTCGTGTAACTCTACTTACATTTTGTACAGATTGTCTGATTTCTGCCTTTTGTATGCCACCAGGGGTGATGGTGGACAAAGCATTGTGCAAAGCATGATACAGTTGGTTAGCTCACTTGGTTGGACAGCTAGTTTGTAATACAGAGCTGTTGCCAACAGCACAGGTTCAATTCCTGTACTGGCTGAGGTTATTCATGAAGGCACACCTTGGCCCTTGCCTGAGGTGTGGTGATCCTAAGGTTAAAGTCATCTTATGGTAACTTTTTTTTTACAATGCAGTGCCAAATGTGCATTTAGGAATATAGGACCACTGGAACAGGAGGAGGTCCTTCAGCCCCTCAAGCCTGTTTTATTATTTAGTGGATTGTGGCTGTTCTATACCATAATGCTATTAATCCATCTTGGTTCCATATCCCTTAATACATGTCACATGTATTAACATACAGTGAAAAGTATTGTTTCTTGCTTGCCATACAGACAAAAAATACCCTTACTTAGCAAAAGAATCAACCTTTGTTTGAAAATTTTAATTGACTAATCCTCAATAGATTTTTTGGGGAGAGAATTGTAAATTTCCAGATCATTTCAGGGGCCTTACCCCTGTAACATGCCTAGCTCTAATTTTATGGTTATGTCTTGTTCTGCTCTCCCCCACCAGAGGAAATAGTTTCTATCTACACTATCTAATCTTTTAATCATCTTAAACATCTCAGTTAGGCTTAATCTTCTATACTCAGGGTAATACAAACATAGGCTGGAATTATCCAGCCCTTCCCACCAATGGGATCTTCCAGTCCCACCGATGGTGACCCCCGACGACACCGCTGGTGAACAACTCAAATGGCTATTGACTTAAGCAGGACCGGACGGTCCCAGTGGTTGCCAATGGCGGGTCACATCCGCCATGGGAAAACCCACCGCTGGTGGACTGGAAAATCCCAGCCCTAGTCAACACAAGCTATTCGTGCAATTTAACCTATTACCCCTGATATCTTGTGCTGAATCTATGCTGCATTCCCTCTACTGCCAAAGCATCCTCCTGAAATGCAGTGCCTAGAACCGAATGCAATATTTAAGGTACAGTCTATCAAGAGTTTTATACAACTGTAGCATATTTCTATCCTTTTGTATTCCAGTCTAATTGAGGTGAAAGCTCACATTCCACTAGCATTTTAATGTTTTTGCACTTGTACACCAGCGTTTTAGTGATTTTTTTGTGCATGCATAGATTCCTAAATCTCTGTGCTCTTCTACAATACCTAGTAGTTTCATTAATCTACCCAAGTCCCCAATAAGTATTAACTTAATTGGGCGGCTTGATCTCAGTAAAAGGGCTCTCCTAGCTCATGTTAATTTAAAGATGAAATGGTGAACTGTAATGATGCACTTTCACAGACTTCATTAGAAACACAAAAAGTATTTATTAATAAGGCAAACTGTACATCAGTAAACAGCCAGCGTGGCTGCCCTTCGTACTCTATGTGTCTCCTGCTTAAGAGAGGACTCCACCCCTTGGGTGGTTACCCATTCCACATCCCAATTGGTCACACAGGCCATGTTACTCTTATTCTGCTCTGTTGCCCTTAAAGGGACAATCAGCACAGTTACAACATCCCTCCCCCTTTAGCTCCTTTATACAATCTGCAATAACTAAGTTACTCTGTTCTAAATTTTAACAAAACAGTATAGACATAAGTTGGACAATTATAAATCGACTCTTTGAGGGGCTTTACTGTTTCTTGTAAAGCAACGTGATTCTGTTGCCTAAGATACTTCCACAGGATTGACATTAACAGGAGCTACAATAACAGGTATCTTTTCTGGCGCAGGCAATTCATTACTACTTGCTTCCATGGAGACATCAGTTATGTCCATTATATGCTGATCAGGTACTTTAGTGCTTACAGGGTCTAAAACATTTCTTGATGGCAAAACTGACTGCTGGCGTATCTCTCTATTCAAATAATTCACATGTTTATGAATGATCCGTCTCTACACGTCTACTTGGTACCAACAGGAATCCGGTCACCAAGACAGTAATTCCAGGGATCAAACTTGATCCACTACTGAAGTTTCATATTATAACACCATGTCATGATATGTACTTAATAAGGATTTTTAAAAATAATGCACGCAAGCACATATTACCACGATACAACAAAGTCTTAAGTCTTGACAGTTCTTTCACAATCTTGGTCTGTCTCTTGTGAAGGAATAGTTGTAGCACTCTGTTTCTGATACTTATGTTGTGTGATACAGTTTCTTCTCTTCCCAGCGTTTTAATTCAGCATCTTTTTCATCGACCATTTTATCATATTTATTCTTGTACTCTTTTATTAGTGTGATCATTTCAGCAATCTTGTTCTGGCACGTAATCTCTTTCTCTGTCTGAATTGCTGATTCTGCTGTCGATTTCAATGTTTTACCTCTTCCGTTAATTTCTCATTGACAAGTTTTCTTCTTCAAGCTCTTATTCTCCCTTAATTCTTCACATTTCACAAATGGCACCTTCATTTCCACTTGTCTTAACTTCAGTCAAATCCTTTTGGCTTCATTGTTGGTTGGGTCTGTCTCTGACAAAGTGCTGACTTGTTTCCATTCTGTATTTCTCTCATTGCCCTTCATTTGGTCATTCAGTGTCTTTCAATGCCCTCCTTCTGGAGTCTTGTTTTGCCTATTTTCTGGAGTCTTCTTTTGCCTCCTCTTTGAGGTTTTTGTTGCCTATTCCTTGAGGACTTCTTTGTCTTCTCTGAAGTCTTCCATTGCCTCCTCCGTGAGGTCTGTGTTGCTTATAGATCTTTTTTGAGAGTTGCCTTCTATTTGGGGCCTCTTCCAATTTTCCTGTCCATTGCTATTTGTTGCTTCTTGTGGTTACTGTTTTAAGTGCATTGCCACTTTAAATGTATTACTTCTTTAAATAAATTACCGCTTTTAGACCTGCATCTGTTTTTTTTCACTGGGCTGGCAGCAGCTATTAGCCTTATCTCTATTTTTCCTGTGCTTTTGAAGTTTTGGCACGAACCTGATTGCTTTTTGTTTGAATTTTTAAAGATTCCACTTTTACTGAAGGAGAGCCCTTTTAACAGTCATTGGAGATTTTTTTGCTGGCCATTTGGAGAGACCGTTCTTTTTCTTCATTTTGATGTGCTGGCTTTTTTGTCTTTTTCACTTGGAGACCTGATGTTCTTGAGGTCCAAGGGGCCATTTGAAAAAAAAAACTTGCTAGCCTCTTTTTTAAACCGGTTGAAAACATCTCTTGTTTTACTTGAAATTCAGCAATTACCACCACGGAGCCCGCACAGGCTGTGCTCCGACATCGGGAGCTTGTCAGTTTCAGCTCCTTGATTTTCCCATGGTTTGGGGTACCTTGCTGCATTTAATTTGGGGCATTTTTTTTTACTTAAAGCATTGCTTTCTGTGTGCTCTTTAAAAAAAATGCAGCAACTCTTTTTTTTTAGCTTAAATCTTTTTTAAACTTAAAGTCACAGCTCTTGCTTCACAGAATTATTTTCTTTTTCTTCTCTATACATTTCTAAACTTTTGACTCCTTTGACCAATTCATGTTTCTTCTGCATCTGTCTCTCAAGGTCTGTCAATATCTCAAATGGATCTATTAGCCCAAAGAGAGGCATTCGGGTGAGTGCTTTTTTTCAGACTTCGATTAAAACAGGATACTCACAGGTGTCGAGCCAGAGGCAGTGTCATGATAATTTTATCCTCGTCACCAGATGTGATGATGCACTTTCACAGATTTCATTAGAAACACAAGCAATAGTTATTAGTAAGAAAAACTGTACAGCAGTACACAGCCTGCACAGCTGCCCTTACTCCCCTACATGTCTCTTGCTTAAGTGAGGGCTCCATCCCTGGGGTGATTACCCACTCTGCATCCCAATTTTTCACACAGGCATGATGACCCTTACTCTGCTGTGTTGCCCTCAAAGGGACAATCACCGCAAATCACCATATGAACATTCAAGAATTGAACAGCATTGCAGGTTTTGAGAAGAATTCTTGATTTGTTCTATGAAGAACAAATTTTCTTCAAGGCCCCAGGGTAATTACATAAGAACATAAGAAATAGGAGCAGGAGTAGGCCATCTAGCCCCTCGAGCCTGCCCCCCCATTCAATAAGATCATGGCTGATCTGAAGTGGATCAGTTCCACTTACATGCCTGATCCCCATAACCCCTAATTCCCTTACCGATCAGGAATCCATCTATCCGTGATTTAAATATATTCAATGAGGTAGCCTCCACCACTTCAGTGGGCAGAGAATTCCAGAGATTCACCACCCTCTGAGAGAAGAAGTTCCTCCTCAACTCTGTCCTAAACTGACCCCCCTTTATTTTGAGGCTGTGCCCTCTAGTTTTAGCTTCCATTCTAAGTGGAAAGAATCTCTCCACCTCTACCCTATCCAGCCCCTTCATTATCTTATAGGTCTCTATAAGATCCCTCCTCAGCCTTCTAAATTCCAACAAGTACAAACCCAATCTGCTCAGTCTCTCCTCATAATTAACACCCCTCATCTCTGGTATCAACCTGGTGAACCTTCTCTGCACTCCCTCCAAGGCCAATATATCCTTCCGCAAATAAGGGGACCAATACTGCACACAGTATTCCAGCTGCGGCCTCACCAATGCCCTGTACAGATGCAGCAAGACATCTCTGCTTTTATATTCTATCCCCCTTGCGATATAGGCCAACATCCCATTTGCCTTCTTGATCACCTGTTGCACCTGCAGACTGGGTTTTTGCGTCTCATGCACAAGGACCCCCAGGTCCCTTTGCACAGTAGCATGTTGTAATTTCTTTCCATTTAGATAATAATCCAATTGGCTATTATTTCCTCCAAAGTGAATAACCTCGCATTTGTCAACGTTATTACAGATGAGAAAGCCCATTTGTCTATAATATTTTTTGGTATTAGTTGCTGAATAATTACTGAATCTGCTGGGTAAGGAAAGCAAGGGCATTACTGAGAAACATTTTTCTGTGCTGACTGCATCTTACACCAGGCTGCACCAGAGAGTACAAACCAGGTGATGTTGCACCACTTCCTGTAATGGTGTTTACAATGAGTGGGATTTTACGGCCTTGCTTGTCCCGAAAACATAAAATCCCACCAGAGGTCAACAGATCTTCCCATTGTCCATCCCTCGCCCGCTCCGATTTTCATGGCTGGCGGGGCGGTAAAATTCTGGCCCGTGTCTTATTATCATGTTACCATCCTAACGGTGTTGGATGTGGTCTGATTAGCGTAAAGTTAAATGCAGTATTATCATTTCACAAGCTCTCGGTGAATCTTAATTTTATTCCAAGTTTGCCTTTGTTTACTATGTGACTCATTTTAAAAGCCAGTAAATTCTGACTCAAGTCTTTGTTGAGCTGTATCACATCCATGTGTCTGTATCTGGAGTGCACTAAAGGTGGAATTTTTGCAGAACGCACAGTAAATTAAGGTAATATTAGAAGGGCTGCATCGCCGGGATTAAAATAATGTACTTTTCTCTCTCTCTTCAATTTGTGCTATTGCGATGAATGCAAATGAGACTTTCTTCATTTTATTTCTCCAGTGAAAACACGGAAATATCAGGAAGAAGGTTATGTTGGCAGTGAACCACCAGCACTGATCGCGTTCAACTGGATGAGTTTTATTAGGCCAGTCTAGGTGTATTTTTGATGCACTTGGCCAAGCTGAATTGAATTGGGCAAAACAATGCTCTCGTACTGCTCACTTTCTATTCTACCCTGTTCTTTTAAATCTGGATCCAGTTCCGTGTTAGTGAAAGAGTTAACACACAATTAAATCAATACACTTTAACAGTAGTTCTAAATAATACATTTTTCAAACTTCCACTACAATCACATCATATATGATGAAACAGAATATTCTTTTGTTCAGTAACCTGTACGGTATTTTGAAATGAAAACTCAAATGACCTTCATACTCTTTCAAGTAACACTGAGAAGGGAGGCTTTAGGACTGGTGTTCTGAGTGTGCTAACATGCAGGCTTTTACTTTCATTATCCATTTACCCTTTTCTCTCTCTTTCCTCTGTCTGCAGCCAATTATTCCAGTTTATGAGCATAGACTTGAAGGGCAAGAGGAGGGACTGTAAGCTTTTCTCCTTGACCATCTCTAAGGTCTGATGAAAAACACAACTCACGTTACTGAGGAACGCAAATGTTGATCAGGACTTCTGAGTAATGGTGGATTCTATTTTAACTCTCCATTGTGTTTGGTTGTGGTACAAGTCTTTTAGCTCATTTTGTCTCTTCCACCTATCCCTCAAATGAAGACAGCAGAGTTCTCTAATAACATGTCATGAAGGAAGAGATGGGCATGGCTTTAAACTGGTGGCTATTACACCCAAGCACACAGCACTTGTCTAAGGAGTATTGCACCACATGTATAAAATGGGGATGAAATTGATATCACGGGTAAGGTAGTACAGTGGTTATAGTCCAGAGGCCTGGAATAATCATCCAGATACGTGTGCTCAGATTCTACCCCAGCAGCTGGGGAACGTAAATTCAGTTAATTTAAAAAATCTGTAATAAAAGCGAATAGTCATATCATGAACATATGATTGCGATGTTATAGGTTTTGTAAGAAAACTAATGGTTCTTTCTAAGTGGACACAGGAAGCCTGAAAGATGGCTGCCAATAGCCACCTGACCTTTTCCCCTTGCGACATGAGTGTACCTTTAAGAGATTTTTTTAAAAATCATGATCTCTGCAGCTCTCACAGTCAGTGTTTCTCAGCTCACTGGATAAAAGCAAATTACTGCAGATGCTAGAATCTGAAACCAAAAGAGAAAATGCTAGAAAATCTCAGCAGGTCTTGCAGCATCTGTAAGGAGAGAAAAGAGCTGACATTTTGAGGCTAGGTGACCCTTTGTCAAAGTTAAAAGGCATAGAAAGTCAAGTTTAACTGCCTTTTAGCTTTGACAAAAGGTCATCTGGACTCAAAACGTCAGCTCTTTTCTCTCCTTACAGATGCTGCCAGACCTGCTGAGATTTTCCAGCATTTTCTCTTTTGGTGTCACAGCTCACAACTTTAGCTGATGTCATTATGGCATTGCGTTGACTGGAGATGTCCTTTTATTGATGCTTAAATGGGGATTTGTTTATTTTTACTGGGATGTTTATGACTCTGTATTGTTAGGGAAAAAACTGATTGGCAGGTCAGGTGACAGGAGTTTTTTCTTTTTCAGTTTGGAACTGCAGTTTGAGTTTTAGTTTTTAGAAGGGGCGTCAAGCTGAAAAGAAGTCTCTCTCTCCCTGGTTTTGGAAATTCTGCTGGTTAGCTGAAAGCAAGGTCTTGCCTTTCTGGAGAGGGAATCGGCTGTTGGTAGCTGTTACGAAGTGGAGGCGAATCCCCCCTCTGAAAACTAACACCTAACCACTCAAAGAGGAGTACCTCATCTCATAAGCTATTAAAGTGAGTGGGAAGTGGTACGATCTGCGCTTCAGAAACTTTTAGCGGTTAAATCAAAATAACTCCATGACACTCTCTCTAAAGTCAACAAGTAACAATTTATTAATCTAACTAACAGTGAAAATGTTAACTAAACTCTTAACAAACCAAATCAAACACAATTCTAATAGGATGCTGTTTTGATAAATACTATTCCCATTTATTAACAAAGAATAGAATTTTAGTCACTCTCTGAATTACAACCAGGTTTGGCGTCTTCCAGAATATTCTGGCCTTTCTCTGTTGATTCTTCTGTCTGGAACTTCTGTTTTCTTTCTTCTTTGGTACCTGCTTTATCAAGATGGTGCTTTCTCTTATGACATAAATGAAGCTAAGTGCTGAACCAATAGCTGTTACTCTGGCAGGTGGCAGTTGCTTTCTCTGCTTATTGTCCCACTACCTTCTTCTTTTATATCTGTAATGACATATCAACATCCTCTCCAATAGGATTGGTCCCAGGTTGCCATACCATCAAATTTAAATCTAATAGGTTGCTGGTGGCCAAGTGCTGGATTTAAACCAATTGATTAAATTCAAAAGCCTGTTCTGTTTCAAATTGTTTGGCTACATTCAAAAAATTCAAAAGCCTGGAAGCCTGTTACCAAGGCAACCCTGCTTCTTGGCCTTTGATGCAAATGTTTCAGTCTGGGCTTTATGTGCACCTTCATTTTTTTTTCCAAGCACAGCAAAAGCACCACCTTTTAAAGGGACTATGCAATACTTTCACCTCTTAGCATTTTACAATTGTTTAATAATTTTGCAAACACCAATCTACAATTATTCTACTCATCTTCGCAACAGTGGCTTGCTTAGAGTCCCTGGTGTTTTAGGAAGCTGTTCTGATTTTTTCCAGAGAACTGCAGACTTCATCCAAAAGTCTCAAGTCCAGTATCACGTGAGCATTAGTCTTTGCTGTGTTAAACATTTGAAAAGGGTCTTTTGTCTATGGGATTGGTTCGATTGGAACACATTAGATATATTTGTTAAGGGTTGTACATTATAGTAGTTTTTTTGTTTCTTGTTTGTAATTGATAAGAGTTCTTGCTAATTTTCTTACTATACATGTTAACTGTATTCTTAAATAAACTTTGTTTGATAAAAGCTCCCTAGTGGGTCATTTGAATCATACCCAAAGTGAAACGTATCATGCATTTCCTTGCCAAATTCACGATGCAAAACTTATGATCCAGGCAAGCTTAATAAAATACTTTGGAGTTTCTGACCCAAACCATAACACCTTACAATGTGGTCAAGTTTCCAAAAGGCTCCGAGTGAATTGCAGGCAGACATGTGAAGATATTGGGAATTCAATTTGCATTTCCAAAAGATTAAACAGAAACTCATTGCGGCTTCCCTGGAGGTGTGAATGGCCCTTTTTAATCTCTTCAAACCTGGGAGCTTGGGAACCATTGAGGTTAATTGCTGAGACATTAAAAAGGTTATTTGTCTCATCTAAAAAGATGACAGGACTAAGCCGCCAAATCTAACCCAATATCTAAAATGGCAGCATGATTCAACAGTTTGGGATAACCTCTGTTTTGACCTTCTGACTGATAGCCCCACTGTCAGAGATGGCCACAGCTGTAGCCCGCACAGTGAAGGGGTTTCCCCTCCATAGTAATGGTCTCACAGCCGTGGCCACTTTTTGTTCTTGAAGTTTGTAAAAAGTCTTCAGAGGACGCTTCCACCTTGAGATGCCCTCTCTTTCACCTACCCACTTTGGCAGCTTCCATTTTTGACAGTGGGATTGCTGATGTGTCAGTGTTGGAGGACCCTTCTATTGGTCCTCCACCACTGAAAGAGTTTAAAGCTAAAATATTGAATGAGGTGAGATCAAATTGAGGTATACGGGATGATAAATGGCATGGATAAAGATGCAGATGCTTCCTCTTGTGGGGCATTCTAGGATGAGAGGTCATAGTCTTGGCATAAGGGGTAGCAAATTTAAAACAGAGTTGAGGCGAAACTACTTCTCCAAAAGGGCTGTGAATCTGTGGAATTCGCTACCCCAAAGTGTGATGGATGCTGGGACAGTGAGTAAATTTAAAGAGGAATTAGACAGATTTTTAATTGGTAATGGGTTGAAGTGTTATGGGGAGAAGGCAGAAAAATGGGGATGAGGAGCATATCAGCCACGATCCAATGGTGGAGAAGACTCGATGGGCTGAATGGCGTAATTCTGCTCCTTTTTCTTATGAACATTTGAACCAGAGATGGTGGCACAATGGTATATACTGGGGCTGAGTGACACAAAATTATCTCCAGATGCCAGAAAAATACTTTTGTCCTAGTCATGAATGGTGGTGAACAACTGAGCAACTAATGGGAGGAGCATGCACCATGAAGCTCTGTATTTTCAATGATGCTGTGAGTGCAAAGGACAAGGCTGAAGTGTTTGAAATCGTTGACAGCCAAAAGTCCTGACTGGATGATCCGCCATGGCTTCCTGAAGCCAGTCTTCATGCAATTGGGCTCATTTTATGTGATATCAAGATAGAGTGGATACAGCAAAAGCCACAAACCCTAACAACACCCTGGCTGGAGTGGTAAAGCTTTGTGCTGCTGAATCAGCCGTGCCTCTCGCCAAGCTGTTCCAGGACATCTACAACACTGGCATCTACGTGACTATGTAGAAAATCAAACACATATATTCTGTCCTCATAAAGCTGGACAATTCCAATCGGTGCCCCATCAACCTACCCTCAAATGTCAACAAAGTAATGAAAGGTAACAATGTTATTAAATGACATTTATTCGCCAATAATTTGCTCACTGGTGTTTAGTTTGGGTTCGGCTAGGACTACTCAGCTTCAGATCTCATTACAGTCTTCATCCAAATGTGAATAAAGGAACAGAATTCTACAAGTGAGGTGAGAGTTGTTACCCTTGCCATAAAGGCAACTGAGTGTGGCATCAGAGTCCCAGTAAAACTCAATTCAATGTGAATTGGGGAGCTAGACTCTTCACTAACTGGAATCATATCTAATTAAACATTATAGATTCAACTATGTTTCATCAATGACATTCCTCTAACATGAAATTAGAAGTGGAGATGTTTACTTATGATTGCACAGTGTTTAATTCCATTCACAACTCTTTAGATAATAATAGTCCATACTCGAGAAGCAGCAAAGTCTAAACAACATCCAGGCTTATGGTCTGATAAGTGGCAAGTACATTCACGCTACACAAGTGCCAGGCAATGACCATCACCAACAAGAGGAAGTCTAACTACCTCCCCATGACATTCAATAGCACTACCATTGTTGAATATGCCACTATCAAAATCCTGATCTTACCATTGGCCAGAAACTGAACTGGACTTAGCCATATAAATACTGTGGCTATAAGAGCAGGTCAGAGGCTGGGAATTCTGTGGTGATTAACTCACCTCCTGACTCCACAGACTCTGCCACCATCTGCAAGGCACAAGTCAGGAGTGTGATGGAATATTCCCCAGCTACCTGCTTGAGTGCAGCTCCAACAACACTTAAGAATCTCAACATCATCCAGGACAAGGCAACCTAATAATTAACTGACATCTCATCCACTACTTTGAGCATTCAGTCCCTCCCCCACTGTTGCACAGGGGTTGCAGCGTGTGCTATCTGTATGATGAACTGAAGCAGTGCTTCTTCAACAGCACATTCCAAACCCATGACCTTTACCATCTAGAAGGACATGAGCAGCAGATGCATGGGCCCACAAGCCCCTCTGAATTCTTCTCCAAATCACACACCATCCAGAAATTGGCCATGGGTTATAGACCAAAATCGATGATAAATATTTGGAAAAAGCTTTCGGGCCGCAATCAATTTCCTTTTCAACGTGTATGAGATGTAATATAGTCTCCTGATCCACCATCAGCTGTTTTGTCCCACTATCAAAGAACAATTCTACCCCTTGCTCCTATGTTATGGTGGTACAGTGGTTAGCACTGCTGCTTCACAGTGCCAGGGACCTGGGTTCAATTCCCGGGCTTGTGTCACTATCTGTGCGGAGTTTGCACATTCTCTGTGTGTCTACGTGGGTTTCCTCTGGGTGCTCTGGTTTCCTCCCATAGTCCGAAAGATGTGCTGGTTAGGTGCATTGGCCATGCTAAATTCTCCCTAGTGTACCTGAACAGGCGCTGGAGTGTGGCGACTAGGGGATTTTCACAGTAACTTCATTGCAGTGTTAATGGAAGCCTATTCGTGACACTAATAAATAAGCTTTCCTGGTTGACATACTTTTTGGCAGAATATTACTCACATCTACTTTGCTTTAACAATTCGTCTGAGCTCGAACTTGAGTAGACTATATTCCCCAGTGCAGTGGTGTGGCATTTCCTAATATTGGCATTCCCTAATATTTACAAAGGTCATTTTACAAATTCTCTGAGTAACAATAAGAAGTAATAATTTGCATTTATAAAACTTTAAGGCAGGCAATGTCCCAAGGCACTTCACTGAATCACATTCAGGAAAATCCAGTAGAAAGCCAAAGAGAAGGATGATTAACAATTTGGCCAAAGGAATGAATAGTGAGAAGGATCTTAAATGAGAAGAGGGTGGTGGAGAGACAGAGAGGTGGCTGGAGGAGGGTATTCCAAAACGTATGACCCAGGCAATTGAAAGCGCAATTGCAGCTATGGGACAAAACAGTTTTTGGGAAGTTGTAGGTCCCTGATTTTGAAACTGAAGGCTACAGTAGCTTAAATGTCAAGTTGGTGAAGTTAATGATCTTTGATCTCAATGGTCTTTGGAATAACTATATAACCTATAGAAATGTTTTTCCCTTTCCTTGCACTAGCGTTAGCCAGTGACAAGTGTAAGGACAAGAGAGGCTTTGATGAATATTAAACTTGTAACCATGCAGGCAGTGAAATTACTAATTACCTTAACTCTCCTCATTGATGAAGGAGCCCTATGTTCGAAAACTTATTGTAACAGACACTGGCGGTGCTGTCCATTCTTTGTGGAGAGTTTCATATAGATGCTACTCCGTCAGTATTCCTGCTAACACACAGGTTCCTAAGGCATGAGCTTCACATAGAATCATAGCATCACTGCAGAATGAGGCCATTCAGCCCATCGAGCTTGCACCAACAACAATCCTACGCAGGCGTGCCACCTGACATGCTCAGCAGCGTTGTTCTGCCCTCCTCTGCCAACTCCTGTGTTGGTGGGACACAAAATGTTGGCCCCCCATTGTTGTGAATTGTTGCACCCTCAAATGTTGAAACTGCCTTCTCATTTGTGGCATGTGAGCTCATGCCTGAGTTCTGATGCTTTTTGACATGATCGCAGGGTAAGAGTGTCAATCATATCAACATGAAATGGGATCTAGTGCAAAACCAACTCAAACATCCCATAGCAATTTCATGTGTGGCAGGTCCACAGGCAGATATTGTGCAAGTTCCAGAACTCCCAAAATTGCCAGACTCTATTGGTGCTAGCATCGTGCTTCCCTGACAACTGTGTTTTGATTTTGATTTAATTTATTATTGTCACACCTATTAGTATACAGTGAAAAGTATTGTTTCTTGTGCGCTATACAGACAAAGCATACTGTTCATAGAGAGTGGAGAATGTAGTGTTACAGTCATAGCTAGAGTGTAGAGAAAGATCCATTCAAAAGTCTCATGGCAGAAGGGAAGAAGCTGTTCTTGAGTTGGTTGGTACATGATCTCAGACTTTTGAATCCTTTTCCAGACTGAAGACGGTGGAAGAGAATATGTCCAGGGTGCTTGGGGTACTTAATTATGTTGGCTGCTTTTCTGAGGCAGTGGGAAGTGTAGACAGTGTCAATGGATGGGAGGCTGGTTTGAGTGATGGGCTGGGCTTCACTCATGACCCTTCGTAGTTTCTTGCGGTCTTGGACAGAGCAGGAGCCATACCAAGCTGTGATACAACCAGAAAGAATGCTTTCTATAATGAGAGTTGTAGCAGATATGCCAAATTTCCTTAGTCTCCTGAAAAAGTAGAGGATTTGGTGGGCTTTTTAAACTATATATGTGTTGCACAAGAACTCACTGTAACGAGTGAAGTGTGCTGGAATTAGCATTTATAATATAAATGCAAATGATGAGTTAATGCCTATATCTTCATGATGCTATTTGTTCAATTTTATCCGATGGACTGGGTAACTAGTCATGATCCTGGAATGTGGCAGCTTCAAACATGGATGCTAATTGAAACCACCTCAGACTGTCAGGCTCAATAACTCCTCTGACCCAGTTCCCACAAGATCCAGAGCATTCTCTGTTGAAATCAAGCTATACAATAGGTTTAATGGAATCATGAACAACTCTCTCTCTCAATATATTTGTGTCATTAGGGATACAGAACAAGTAGGGAAACACATAAGAGTAGACTTTACTGTGGAAAGATGCGAGTTGTCAAATGATTAACATTACCAAATAAACATTTTTTTCATACAATAACAGAATATTTTACATTAGTGGAATATTTTTAAATGTGCGGTAATATTAACTGAGCACCTTAATCTTCTTATGTTCAAACACAAACAGCTTTTTGTATTTTGTATGATTAACATGGTATTGCTGTCCTGTGTATATTAATAGTAATATAGTAGAAACATTATTTTCTTCTGAGGTAATCTGAAAGAGGCAGACCATTGTCATCTCATAGTTTCTGAAAAAGAAATGATCCCAAAGCACTGTCTGTGCTCAAGGGGTTAAAATATTCATTTAGTCTGATAATAGCCCTCGTGGTCCACACAGGTAATCTTATTGTCTATTAAAGAGATTCAAACTTCAGAGACTGAGATTTGCAAATCTTATAACACCCACTCTAATGATTAAGAAATGAGTAATTAACAGATATAAAAGGTGAAAGTAGGACATGATTAAAAGATTTCCTTGTACTGTTGACATTAGGACATCTGTTTCAGCATAAAATAGTCATTAATAAAAGCCAACAAATTTGAATGGCGAACTCTGGAAGTGAAAATAATAAGAAAGAATATAAGAAGGACATAGACTTCATATCAGGGATGGACTCAGGGGCCTTTGACCCTGGAATTATTGCATAGATGTGGTCACCACTTCTCAACACTCTCCCAATAGGAGTGCTGTGAGCAACAACCCCTCATCTAAGCAGGGTTTCACTGCTCAAAACCTTCCCAACCTGTCAGTTTCACTGAAGAAGCTCTTATCGAGCCTGAACGAGTACGCCACTACAGTAACTGACTTCATTCATAAGTGTATAGAAAACTGTGTGCCAAAGAAGCAAATCCACGTGTTTCCTAACTGGAAACCATGGAAGAACAGGGACATCCACTGCCTGCTGAAGTCCAGGTCTGCGGCGTTCAAGTCAGGCAACCCTAACCTATACAAGAAAGCCAGGTACGATCTACGGAGATCCAAAAAAGATGCCAAAAAACAGTATCGGACCAAGTTGAATTCCAGGCTAGCCACACGGACTCCCGTCGACTATGGCAAGATCTGCAAGACATAAGAGGCTACAGGATAAAATCGCCGGCTCCAATGCACCTCTCTCTGAATGAGCTCAACCCATTCTATACCCGTTTTGAGCAAGAGGTCAGCCAGAGCATGCCCTCTATCCCGGAAGCCTCAGATGAACCTATATCCGAGGTCACCATTGCAGATGTCAGAGCAGCCTTCTCGAAAGTCAACCCAAAGAAAGCAACTGGCCCGGATGGGGTACCCGGATGAGCACTCAGGTCCTGCATGAACCAGCTGGCGGGAGTATTCGCAGATATCTTCAACCACTCTTTACACCAATCT
This sequence comes from Mustelus asterias, assembly GCF_964213995.1. Taxonomy (NCBI): domain Eukaryota; kingdom Metazoa; phylum Chordata; class Chondrichthyes; order Carcharhiniformes; family Triakidae; genus Mustelus; species Mustelus asterias. Next base: position 36,731,535 of record NC_135815.1, on the reverse strand, counting down.
GAGGTCTCTACCTGCTTCAAGAAGATGACTATGATCCCGGTACCAAAGAAAGGCCAAGCAGCGTGTCTTAATGACTATCAGCCGGTGGCTCAGACATCCAACATTATGAAGTGTTTCGAAAGGATAGTCATGGCATGAATCAATTCCAGCCTCCCAGATTGACTGGATCCACTACAGTTCGTCCACCACTGCAACAGGTCCACAGCAGGCGCCATCTCCCTGGCCCTGCACTCAACCCTGGAACACCTAGATAACAAAGACTCCTATATCAGACTCCTATTCATAGACTACAGCTCCGCCTTCAACATAATTATTCCTATGAGACTCATCTCTAATCTTCATGGCCTGAGGCTCGGCTTCTCCCTCTGCAACTGGATCCTTCACTTCCTAACCCACAGACCGCAGTCAGTAAGCATAGGCAACAACACCTCCTCCACAATCATCCTGAACACCCACAGTGCTATTAGCGAGGGAGTTCTGGAATTTTGACCCAGCAACAGTGAAGGAACGGTGATATATTTCCAAGTCAGGATGATGAGTGACTTGAAGGGGACCTCCAGGTGGTGGTGTTCCCAAGTATCGTCTGCTCTTGTCCTTCTAGATAGTAGTGGTCGTGGGTTTGGAAGGTGCTGCCTAAGGAACCTTGGTGAGTTCCAACTGTGCATTTTCATGAAGAACTAAAAGGTTCACAACTTCAATCTCTGTCCAGGGTCTAGTGAATGGTATCTCTGTGAAAGAAATGAACTTACTGTTGAGTATATTAACTTCCTCAGCTTTTGAAAATTGAAGTTCCACTGCTTCTAAATAAAAAGTTGAATATCAATGCAAGCATTTCAAAATGGCTGCCAATGTGAAATTTCCCACCCTTTCGCCGGTCTTCTTGTGAGTGGGACTGTTGCCCATGGGTCTACTCAGTTAATGGAGTTATTTGAAGCCTTGGAGTCACGATTAAATTCTCTAAGCTTGCCTGCCTCACATACTGGACCACTTGATCCAAAGTAAGATAATCTTGTGGGTGCAGAAAGTCAAAGATTTTTTCATCCCAGACACACATGACGATGCGATCACGGATTAATTCATTCTTCAGTCCACCCATATCTATAAGAACCAGCCAGGCAATGCAGGCCGGTTAGAGATAATTCAATTGTTTCTCCAGGTCGCTGCAACCTCTGGTTAAAATGTCCTTGATCAATTATGAAGTTGTCAAAAGTTTTGAGTACAGCCTCAACGTCCGTGGTGGACTCCTCCACACCTTGTTCAGAAGAACATTGTCTGCTACAGGACCTACAGTGGAAAGAAAGGAACTAACTTAATGCTTTTGCTATTTAGCATGAAGGCCTGATGCAGCTTGAAACCAGAGAAAATGGCAGTTCCTTAACTCTCACGACTGATCTCTCTGCAGGTCGTCAAGGCAGGCAAATAGACAAGGTAGGGGCAGGGAGTTCTCACCTGGTACAGTCTTTGTTATCTCTTTCTAGTATGCTTCTTCCTCCTGTTAATTTGTTACAAGCTACTATCAAGGTGTTCGCTCAATGAATCCTTCAATAACACCAATGTTTTTTTTATATCAATGTCTTTATTGCTGCCATCATGTTCTGAGATGGTCCTTCTATCTGTCGACTCCAGGTATGGTACTTGATTAGTCGACAGACTGAAGACATACTCCGTTATGGAGAATGGAGTTTGCTGACAGATGTGGCTAGGTTGAGTGAAGGGCAAAAATTTGGCAGATAGAACGTAATGTGGGAAAATGTGAAGTTGTTCACTTTGGCAGGAAGAATAAAGAAGTACAATATTGCTTAAAGGGAGAACAAGTGTGGAATTCCGAGGTGTAGAGAGATCTATGTGTTCCAGTGCTTGAATCACAAAAAGGTAATATGCAGGTACAACGGATAACTAAGAAGGTTAACGGAATGTTATCCTTTATTACGAGAGGAATTAAACATAAAAGTAAGGATGTTATGCTTCAGTTATGGCAAGACCATATCTTGCATATTGTGCCCAGTTTTGGTTCCCTTATTTCAGAAGGATGTAAAAGTGTTGGAGGCAGTTCAGAGGAGGTTACTGGACCGATACCTGGAATGAGCAGGTTGTTTTATGAGGAAAGTTTTGACTGATAGATTTGTTTCCATCGCCATTTAGAAGAGTGAGGGGTGACTTGATTGAAGTATATAAGATCCTGAACAGTCTTGACAAGGTGGACAGGGAAAGGATATTGCTTCTTGTAGGAGTGCCAAACACTAGAGGGCACTGTTTCAAAATTAGGGGACATCTTTTTCAGGACAGATAAAAGGGCTGGAGTTTTACAGGGTTGGTTTAGTTCAGTTGGCTGGAGAGCTGTTTAGTGATGATAATAGAATGAGTTCACTCCCCATAATGGCTGAGGTTATTCATGAAAGCCCACTTTCTCAAGCTTGCTCCTTGCCTGAGGTTTGGTGATTCTCAGGTTAAATCACCACCAGTCAGCTCTCCCCCTCAAAGAAGAGGGTAGCCTATGGTCATCTGGGGCTATGGTTACTTTATCTTTATGTTATGAGGGAGCAAGCAGAAAGTGGAGTTGAAGCCCAAGATCAGCCGTGATCATATCGAGTGCAGAGACAGTCTTTTGGGAGCCCTGTGCTCCCTCTCTTTGTAGGCCTCCCCTCCCATGATATCACACCCACCCAATGGTGGCCCACCTACCAGTGAGAGCCTCGTGATCACCTACTCCAGCCCTCCTGAGCTCTGGCTTGGGAGCCTCTGCCTCTGCTCCCCTCAACGATCTAACCTCACAAGTGTGCTGGTGGTTCACTGGCTGCTGCCGCTGGCTATCTGGCCCAGCCTCTGCTGTCGCCCTCACGGGTCCGGTTGCCGCTCACTCTGAGCCCTGGCCTCTGGTTGTGTTGCCCCACTGTTCCCTGAAAACCACACAAATTCAGAGCTACTAGGCTCTGATTGGTACTCCCACAGCTACCTCTCAGTTTAGGGCTCCCCCATTGGCTGGGGTCCCGCACTGTAGCGCTTTGCGTTTCATTGTAAGTCTGCTTCTGATTGAATGGCAGAGCAGGCTCGACAGGCCATTTGGTTAACTCCAGTTCCTGTTTCTTAGAATCATACAATCCCTACAATGCCAAAAGAGGCCGTTCGGCCTATTGAGTCTGCACTGACAACAATCGCACCCAGGCCCTATCCCCAGAACCCCACATATTTACCCTGCTAATCCCTCTAACCTACACATCCCGGGACACTAAGGGACAATTTAGCATGGACAGTGCACCTAACCTGCACATCTTTGGACTGTGGGAGGAAACCAGAGCACCCGGAGGAAACCCAAGCAGAGACGGGGTGAACGTGCAAACTCCACACAGACACCCAAGCCAGGAATCGAACCTGGGTCCCTGGCGCTGTGAAACAGCAGTGCTAACCACTGTGCTACTGTGCCGCCTCTTGTGTTTTTGTGATAACCATCGCCAACAATTTAATTGGAGAATATTTGTGGCCAGAGTTTGCAGCCAATATTGTGAGCAGACAGGTGTTGCTCTTCCATCGGTGGTTTGGCCCCCATACAATTTTGAATTAAAATAATTTAGCAGCTAATTACATTTATCAGTTGCTGAAAACTGCAAATAAAACGGAACTGAATCACTGTGAATGTATCCAATACAGCTTATCAAGAATGCTCGGCTTCTTCATGAGATCTTTCCTTTGTTTTTGTTTGAATCACAATCACATTTATCCTACTTTCACCAGAAGACTAATTGCTAAGAGAAGAGGACACTATTGGACTGTTTACTAAACTGGATTGCCGTGCTATTATTCCTCATTTGTCCTTCAATTGTTTGAAATTGGTATCGTGCAATTTAATTTATAATGAATGACTGCATACATTGATTGGTTAGAATCTATACTTTAGTCCAAATGTCTAATGGCAATTAGTGAACCTGTCAATCCCGACAAACTAATGCTAGATAAACACCATTGACACAAATCATTCCCAATTTGCACCCCTACAGTGGTGATGTCGTAATAAAATGTTAAATTGAGTTTTTATACCCAATACACCATTGTGGTATTGCAACAGGTCAGGATGCTGACTCACTGGGGTGAAATGTATTGCTGTTCGCAGTTTGCAGAGCACCGACAGTGTTGTTGCCATAAGGATGGCCATTACTGCCAGGGAGCACCCGTCATGGAGGGTTTACCTGGCAATTTCACAGCAGCGGACCCTCCCAATGCAGGCAAAATGCGAGCGCAAGCAGATAGTGGTCCCTAAGTGAGTGGGTGATTGGGTCACCAAGATTTCTGTCACTAGCAATATATGGCATGCTGGCAGAAAGATGGGGTGGCACAGTGGTTAGTTAGCACTGCTGCCTTAGAGCACCAGGGACCCAGGTTCGATTCCCAGCTTGGGTCACTGTCTGTGCAGAGTCTGCACGTTCTCCTTGGGTTTGCTCTGGGTGCTCCAGTTTTCTCCCAAAGTCCAAAAGATTTGCTGGTTAGGTGCATTGGCCTTGTTAAATTCTCCCTCAATGTACCAAAGCAGGCACTGCAATGTGTCGACTATGGGATTTTCACAGTAACTTCCTTGCAAAGTTAATGTGAGCCTACTTGTGACACTAATAAATAAATGTAAAACTCTTGATGTCTCGCCCACCATTTTGTCAGCTTCATAGCCTGTTTTGATGGGCCAGGAAAATTCAGCCCATTGTGTGATCATATTTTAACTTTAACCCCATAGTTCACCATGTGGTAAGTACTTGATTATGGACTAATTCACCTGAAGAAGGAACAGTCCTTTTTTGATAAGACAAGTCAAGTGAAATCACTTTTGCACACCCCTTATGGGGTAAATTTACAATGGCACTGAAACGGGTTATTTGCTTAACCTCAATGGTTGAAAGAAGTTCTAGACAATGGCATCGTCACTGGAAAATTAGGATGGGTGATAGCTTTATACAGTGGAAAAATCTTGCTGCACACTTTGGACAGGATTTTCCGGTCCTGCCCACTCCGACACCAGAAATTCCCGCCCGAGGTCTATGGACTTTTCAGTAGTCTGTCAAATTGATTATTCTGCCCATGACAACTCCTGCTACAGGCAAGACTGGGCAGCATGGTGGCACTATGGTTAGCAGTGCTGCCTCACAGCGCCAGGGACCCGGGTTCGATTCCTGGCTTGGGTCACTGTCCGTGTGGAGTTTGCACATTCTCCCTGTGTCTGCGTGGATTTCCTTTGGGGTGCTCTGGTTTCTTCCCACAGTCCAAAGATGTGCGGGTTAGGTGGATTGGCCATGTTAAATTGACCCTAGTGTCAGGGGGACTAGTTAGAGTAAATGCATGGGGTTATGGGGGTAGGGTCTGGGTGGGATTGTGGTTAACGCAGAATCGATGGGCCGAATGGCCTCCTACTGCACTGTAGGATTCTATGATGATTTACCCCTTTGATGTTGGTGGGACTGTTTTATATTTCAATTGAAAGATAGGCCTATTGTTAGAAAAGAGGCAAATTTACAGAGACTAAATTAAACCTGGCAGTAATGCATGTGATTAATTTGTCAAAGGTTTCAACTATTTGATTTATTCTTTCACCCATTGATATCAGACTGATAATCTTAATTTGGTAACACAAGAAAGAAGAAGAACTATTCTTATTTGTGTTTGCCTTAGACAGTTTCAATGGGCGAGCTGGAGTTTAAACAGTCAATGTGTTGTAAATAAATGAAATCAATGGCATTGGTAGTCAACACAACAGGATCTGAAGTGAGTGAGTGACCAAAAGCATTCCCTGGCCAATTGTTTTTAATTGAACATTGCTAAGGCCAGATACAATTTGAAACAGATATTTGATTTGATTTGATTTATTATTGTCACATGTATTAGTATACAATGAAAAGTATTGTTTCTTCCGTGCTATACAGACAGAGCATACCCTTCATAGAGAAGGAAACGAGAGAGTGCAAAATGTAGTGTTACAGTCATAACTCGGGTGTAGAGAAAGATCAACTTTATGCGAGGTAGGACCATTCAAAAGTCTGATGGCAGCAGGGAAGAAGTTGTTCTTGAGTCGGTTGATACGTGACCTCAGATTTCTGTATCTTTTTCCCGACGGAAGAAAATGGAAAAGAGAATGTCTGGGTTGCGTGGGGTCCTTAATTATGCTGGCTGCTTTGCTGAGGCAGAGGGAAGTGCAGACGGAGTCAATGGATGGGAGGTTGGTTTATGTGATGGATTGGGCTACATTCACAACCTTTTGTAGTTTCTTGTGGTCTTGGGCAGAGCAGGAGTCATACCAAGCAGTGATACAACCAGAAAGAATGTTTTCTGTGGTGCATCTGTAAAAGTTGGTCAGAGTCATAGCTGACATGCCAGATTTCCTTAGTCTTCTGAGAAAGTAAAGACACTGGTGGGCTTTCTTAACTATAGCGTTGGCATGGGGGGACCAGGACGGGTTGTTGGTGATCTGGACACCTAAAATATTAGGATGGAAAAATATTTATCATTCATTAAACTTGTGTGTTTTATCCACAGTAGCTTCCATTTCTATAGTACTCCTCATGGACAGATAGATACCTGAAACAACCTTACAAAATAGTGATGAAATTGGATCTAAACAGAGAGGAAAGGGAAAAGTAGGATTGGAGCTAAAGGAGGCAAATGAAAACGCAGATCATGAGAATTTTTAGGTGGCTTTTGAAAAGGAGGAACGTCACAAGGCTGAGAGATTTGGGTCAGAATTTCAAAGCACACAACTATATTTCGACAGTACGAAACTGCGGGAAATGTTGACTTATCCACGTCAGGTAGTTGAAGAGTGCAGTAACATTTTTGACATCAGTGGAAGAGATGGAGCGTGAAGTTTGGTGTTACGGTCAGGCCTCATCTAGTGTACCCCATTCGGATTTGGGCATCAAACCCAGGTACGTTGACCTTGGAATGGGCACTGCACATTCACCTGAATGAGAGCAGGGTTTAAAGGGTTAAATTATGAAGACAGGTTGCATAAATCTGGCGTGTATTCCCTTGAGTTTAGATGGCTGCAGGGTGATCTAATCAAGGTATTTAAAACGATTAAGGGATTTAAAAAAGGTGGGCATAGCTAACATTTTCTCTGGAGATGGAGTCCAGGATAAAAAGCTGGAATTAGAGTGAGGCCGTTTAGGAGTAAAGTTAGGGTTGACATTTTCTTAAAAAAGGGTAGCGGATACCTGGAGCATCTCCTAAAATTGTGTAAATGCTGGTTCAGTCAACATTTTCAAGGCTGAGATTGATCAATTTCTGTTAGTTAAAGATATGAAGGGATATGAAACAAAGGCAGGTAAATGGAGTTGAGCTACTGATCTAATTGAATGATGAATCAGGCTCGGGGCTTCGAATGACCTCATCCTGTTCCTATTTTCCGACATGGTTGTTAATCAGAAAGCTGGCATATGGTAGAAAAGAAAATGTAGCAGTCTAGAAACAAAGTTGGTTGACAGAGAGAGAGAGAGAGAGCAAAGGATTTCAGATTCGGCCAAGGGAAAGGTGTGACGCCCAGTTTAAGCTTGATCCTGTTCATTTGACCACAACTAACCGAGAACTCTAAAAAAGTTTTTTTTTTAACCCAGCCTGACCTGGGGAATAAAAACTCATTAGCCCCACTAATGTGGTACACAGACCACAAACTGAATCTGTGCCAGTGTCATAGCACACACTTCATGAGGAGTACACAAAATTGCAAAACGTCATAATGTGTCTTGTAACACTCCTCGATATAATTAAGTATGTTATGCCAAGCAAATGTCCACAGGGCAGTTTGTCTGTACGTGTGGGAAGTGTCCTACCTATTGGGTGTCTGTAGGACACCAAGTTGCTGATCGGTTTAAATTTCATATTTATGAACCAAGGGAATAAAGATACTTGGGGGCAGAAATTCATCTTGGGTGGTGGCACAAAACAGTCGTATTTGATCAGTTACCTGTTCAGAACAACTGATTTTCAGGTCCATTGCAGCCAACGGAATTAAATAATAGGCTCCATGTATAACCGATGGTCGATCAGATGCCACCCATCCTGTACCAGCACCCAAGTAAAAGTTTTATCTCTGAGAGGCTTTTTATTTCTGAAAAACTCTCCACTCATAAAAATGGAACCAATCACTTCTTAGATTTTTTTTGGTTTAATTGTGTTGTTTCCCCATCTACTTGCTATATATTCTTTATTATTTATTTTATTGATCAGTCTCTCAAGTAGGCTTACATTTACACGACAATGAAGTCACTGTGAAACTCCCCTAGTTACCACACTCTGGTGCCTGTTCGGGTACACTGAGGGAGAATTTAGCATGGCCAATGCTAAATTCTTTTGGACTGTGGGAAGAAACCCATGCAGACACAGGGAGAGTGTGCAGACTCCACACAGACAGTGACCCAAGCTAGGAATCGAACCTGGGTCCAGGGCACTGTAAGGCAGCAGTGCTAACCACTGCGCCACCGTGCTGCCTATATAATCAGAGAATCATGGAATCATAGTCTCCCACAATGCAGAAGGAGGGCATTCAGCCCACCGAGTCTGCACCGACCACAATCCCACCCAAGCCCTATCCGCATAACCCCATGCTAGTTCTCCTGACACAAAGGGGCAATTTAGCATGGCCAATCCACCTAACCCACACATCTTTGGACTGTGGGAGGAAACCAGAACACCCGGGAGAAACCCACGTAGACATGGGGAGAACGTGCAAACTCCACACAGACAGTGACCCAAGCCGTGAATCAAACCTGGGTCCCTGGTGCTGTGAGGCAGCAGTGTTAATCACTGTGCTACGGCACCTGGGATACAAGTCCTTCCAGCATGTTGCACCAGCTTATTTGTAAAAAATCTCTTCTTTCTGCTTTGATTGCGGATTCTGTCCCCATTGCCCCTGAGCCAGGCTCAGCTTGCGGAAGAAGTTTGAGGGGGCGAGGCATTAATGTCCAGCACGGTGCATCGAACCATCAACAAGATTGGGCAAGGCACACACAAATCAAAATACATTTCATTTCATTTACACAGTGGAGGTGAATTCAAATCAACATTTTAAATGAGGAGGAGGAGTTGAATTAGCCCTTTCATGTATTTGAAAACAATCCAAATGACACATATGCACATCGTTTATGGATCTTGTCTGAAACAACAGCTGCAACATTGTGTAATTTAAATAAATGATGAGTTTGCTGATAATTGTGAATTTGGATTTTGTTCCAATAAATGCAAATTACAGAATTCTTTTGCATCAAAACATCAATTATTTGAAAGCCAAGTGATGCAGATTCAAAGAGATATTTGATTTCAGAATTCATGACTGGAGAGGGATGATGTTTATGTAGGGTCAGAGACAGAAACGATTTGGCTAGAATTAAGGAACAACAGAGGGATTAGTAGTCATTAGGTGCTTTACTGTATTTACACATGTTTAAAGGGCCTCCCCTCCATTTTATCCTCCCTCAGAGAATATTGAAACCTGGCTGATGAGACATCACAACAAGTTTGTGAAGCTGGGAAACAGTCGAGGGGATCCGCCCGGGGAGTGCGGGGGGGGGGGGTGGGGGGGACGCCAAAGTAAGTATAGTCCCCGTGGAGGAGGAACAGGCCCAGGCAGTGCGCTGGCACAAGTTGACACTGCCAGCTTGACAGTGGCAACCGGACATTGCCAACCTGGTAGTGCCAACCTATGCCAAGGTGCAGTGTCGGGGGTGAGTCCTCAGGGAAGTCCCATAGGAGCGGTTTCCCTGATGTGTGTTGGGGAGGGCTGATGCCTGTGAGGGGGAGGCTGCGGTGGCTGGTGGGTGGGGGGGGGGGGGGGGAGACGAGGGGGGGGGGAGACGAGGGGGGGGGGGAGACGAGGGGTGGGGGGGGAGACGAGGGGTGGGCGGGGGGGGAAGGGATTGCCCTCAAGTCTGCAGAGGTGATGAGGGAAGGGTGTGTGGTGGGGGGGCGGGGGGGGAGCTTGGTTGGAGAGTGTCCCTGAGACTGTGGTGGTGGTGGGGGGAGGGGCGGGTGAGAGAGTGGAGAGTGCCCCCCCCAAGATTGTGGTGATGAGAGAGAGAGCCCCGATGCCTGCGAGGGAGGGGGAAGGAACAATGTTGTCATTGTGGGGAGGAATGGCATGGGGAGTCCTGCTGCTCGTGCTGTGGTGGTGAGGGGGGAGCCCCTGATGCTTGTGAGGTGGGGGTTCACCATGTCTGTGCGGGGGTGGGGGGGGAGTGTGTTTACTTTCTGTACTGAAAGGGCACCCCAATGAATGGAATTAAGCTACTGTGAAAATCCCCTAGTCACCATACCCCGGGAGACTGAGGGAAAATTTAGCGTGGCCAGCTCACCTAACCAGCACGTCTTTCAGACTGTGGGAAGAAACTGGAGCACCCGGAGGAAACTCACGCAGACACGGGAAGAACGTGCAAACTCCGCACAAACAGTGACCCAAGCCGGGAATCGAACCAAGCTCCCTGGTGCTGTGAAAGAGCATTGCTAACCACAGTGCCACTATGCCACCCCAATAGGATAGTATGTTTGACGTTGTGCACGTGGACTTTGAAAATGTATTTGATAATGTACCACTTAGTAAATGTGTTCGCAAAGTCCATGGGATTCAAGGAACAGTGATAGAATGAATGTAAAATTGGCTCAGGGACAGAAAACAGAGAGTACTGGTGAAGAGCTGTTGTTCAGGTGGGAGCAAGCTGGACAATGGTGTTCCTGAGGAGTCGATATTAAGACCACTGCTCTTTCTGCTAGATATTAATGACCTGGACTTGGTTCAGAGCATAATTTCAATGTTTGCAGATGGCATGAAGCTCTAAAATGTAGGAAACAATGAGGAGACATCAGGAGGATGGTGAATTAATGAATAAAGTTTAACTCAGAGTGTGATATTTCAGTACGAAAAGTGAGGAGAGGCAATGTAAACTAAATGTAAACTAAATGGTACAATTTTAAAGATGGTGAAGGAACAAAGAGATCTGGAAGTATACATAAAATAAGGTGGCAGGACAACTTGAAAAGGCTGTTAAAAAACAAACATGATTTGTGGTTTATATTATTGAGGAATAGTGCACAAAAATGAAGGAAGTTATACTAACCCTTTTTAAAACACTGGCCTCAGCTAGAGTATTTTGTTCAATGCTGCACTCCTTACTTCAGGGAGTCAATCAAGGTCTTTAAGAGGGTGCACAAGTGATTTACCAGAATGTACCAGGGATGAAGGACTTCAGTTATGGGGAGAAACTGGAAAAGCCTTGGAGCAGAGAAGATTAAGAGAAGATTTGATGGAGGTATTCAAAATCATAATTGATAGAATAAGTAAGGAGAAGCTGTTTCCAATGGCAGAAGGGGTGGTCACTGGAAGATTCAGATTTAATCTGATTAACAAAAGAACCAGAGGTGTCATGAGGAAATTTTTTTTTATACAGCGAGTTGCTGTGAGGTGGAATGTACTGCTTGAAATGTTGGTGGAAGAGAAGTGGATAAATACTTGAACGGAAATTTTAAAAAGCACAGGCTTCTGGAGAAAGAGCAACGGAGTGGGACTAATTGGACAACTCTACCAAAGAATGGAAACAATGGACTTTTTTTTCTTTTTTTCTTGGAGCCTGGAGCATCACTGGCTGGCGAGCATTTATTGCCCATCCCTAGTTGCCCTTGTTCAGAGTGCAGTTGAGAGTCAACCACATTGCCATGGCTCTGGAGTCACATATAGGTCAGACCAGGTAAGGACGGCAGATTTCCTTCCCTAAAGGGCATTAAGAAACTAGATGGGTTTTTCTAACAATTGACAATGGTTTCATGGCCACCATTAAGATTCTTAATTCCAAATATTTTTTATTTAATGAATTCAAATTCCACCATTTGCCATGGCGGGATTTGAACCCGGGTTCTCAGAACATTAGCTGAGTCTCTGGATTAATTGTCTAACAATAATATCACTAGGCCATTGCATCCCTTAAACTGATTCATTCTGTGCTATCCATTATGTGACTCTATGACCAATCATTTTTCTGCCAAGTGAAGCTAATGAGAAGAAGATCTTAAACCAGCAGAGGCCATATAAAACAAGGTAATTGCTGTCCTTGTGGGGCCAGGGGAACAACAACAAAACATTTAGGCTTCTCTTGCCCTCTTCCCTCCAGCAGGTTTCCCTCCTCAAACTCCCAACCTCAACATAACTGAGAGCCGACACTACCGCCAGTGGCGTAGAATTATAGAATCTTAGAATCCTACAGTGCAGAAGGAGGCCATTCGGCCCATCGAGTCTGCACCGACCACAATCCCACCCTGGCCCTATCCCCACAACCCCATGCATTTACCCTAGCTATCCCCCTGACACTAAAGGGCAATTTAGCATGGCCAATCCACCTAACCCGCACATCGTTGGACTGTGGGAGGAAACCGGAGCACCCGGAGGAAACCGGAGCACCCAGAGGAAACCCACGCAGACACGGGAAGAATATGCAAACTCCTCACAGACAATGACCCAAGCCGGGAATCGAACCCGGGTCCCTGGCGATGTGAGGCAGCAGGGCTAACCACTGTGCCACCGTGCTGACCTCCTACTTCCCCAACCAGCAGCTCCGTCCCTCCCTCTGAATTTCTGTTGCTGCACACCAGGCAGTTGCTGCTTGCTATCCATCTCAGATGGACAGCCGAGCAGGGGCATGGAGGTGAGATTAAAATCACCCTGGGTTCACACAAATCCAATCTCGCTCCAAATTAAAATCAGTGGCTTTCAGTCAGACACTGGGGCCGCTCCTGTTGTGTCGGCTTTACTACGCTGGAGGTCCATTGGAAACTCTGTTAACAGACATCATCATCATTGCCGCGCCAGTTCCAGCTGAGTGGAGTTCTGAAGGAATTTCTGGCCAATGCTCTATAAAAAAATACTTAACCTCTGCTCTGTACCTTTTTGCTGAAGGCAATGGGCAAGACTGAGTACAAAGTGTAAGGAATCATTGATGGAACCACTTCCAGATATTTCATATTGCAGCAGTTAAGTGAAAGAATCCCGCTCTTCAAATATTATCAATAGGAAAATGTAGCAATTAGTAAATGAGAATCATATCTGTAGAGATTCACACTATGATTTTATTTCCTACTATGCCCTACTATGATTTTCTTTCCGATAAATGCAAACCTTGAATGCTTCATAATGTGGCATGATTTGATGGATCCTCCATATTTAGCAGAGGGAGCATTTTGTGTGTTGTTTAATGTTGGTCCCTATTTGCATCCATGGACTAATTTTGCTTCCGGTTAATTCCAGACTGCGCCTGGGTCAGTTGATTCATTTTAGCTTAACTTTGTTATCTCTGAACTTGCTCCCCTTTATTTGCACGTCTGTCCCTCAACGCCAGTGGTGACTGACTGCCCAAAGCTCCAGCCTGTTTCCCTGGTGTGCAATCCATAATGAGGGTTTTTCTGTTCTTAGCTGTAGCTCCAGCAAGAGCAGCCCCTCCGAGGATATCAACTAACAGCGACATCCTGACTTTCTTTCTATCCATCCATCGAGGAGTTCACCGGTTCCCTCCTGATCGCTGTGAAAATGTTACAAAGATGACGTGGCGTAGCCCTTTTGTTGTTCTTTTTGTGTTTGAATGCAAGGTGGGATAATAACAGGGTTAATAACAGATGGAAATAACCACAGCAAGTACAAATGATTCAGAAATTCTATTCCAAATGGTTCTGAGAGCGCTTAAATGTTTTGCAAATTAAAGACAAGCCCAGGGCTAACTCCAACAACCCTGACTGAGCAGATGTTGCTTCACTCTGAGTTTGAGGCGCAGATCATTGCCATCACCGTTTTAAGGTATAATCTGGCAGAGTGATCACCTGTTTTTTATTGACTCTGTCTGACTATGGAATATAAACTGGCTGTGCTCTATAAAGGTCATACAATCCACTCTGCAATATTACTGTCCAGGCAGTGCAGATAAAAACCTACTGAGTTTCCGAATTTGAAACACAAAATTGACCGTCAATGCCCGTCTAGGAGAGAGTTTAACTGACACAAGAAATGGTGTTTAATTGCTATTTTTACACCACACAGATTGAATTAATAATGTTAACTATAAATATATACAAGGTGATTGTTAGACAGCTGTACACAGCTTTCTGTTGCATTGTATGGTCATAAGGGGTGTACAATATACATTCACCAATGTAATCTCCAAGTTGGGAAACATAGGCTGAAGCCCTACCACCTTGCCCGTCCTGATTCTGGTTGCCAGAACAGAAATCTCCTTTGGCCTCAGGCAGAATTTTAGAATCTTGCCTGAGCAAGGCCGTAAAATCCCGCCCATAGGGCGGAATTTTCCCATCTGGGGCTAAGTCCTTTGGTCGGGGCAGGAACTGGGTCCCTGCTGTGGAGGCTTGGGGGAAACCAAGCCACATCTTCCTGCCCCGACCTCATTAATCATGCACCCAGGGGTTCAGCGCCATATTCTGTGGTGGGATGGGTATGATGATGTGGGTCCCGCCATCATATCTGGGTGCCATTTTGAAAAGGTGATCAACCTCACTGACCTACTGTTGAAGACCTCCTGAAAAAGACGGATTCCCAGGAACACTCGAGGATTGGGAGAGGGATCTCCTCGATGACACGGAATCTGGTAGATGTTCCCCCACCCACTGCTGTGGTATTCCGGGGTCCAGGATCACTGGCGTCCATCCTGAACTCCAAAGGCAGCCCCTGGCATTGTTCAGGTGAGTCCCGACTTTTGCATGTCACGTTCTGGACTGACGTGTTTTCCCATTGGTGTTGCAGAGAATTGAGTGTGGGTGGGAAATTCTGATTGGGCATCCATCTGCATCCCATTAGCGGGATGCCAATCAGTTTCACGCCTGCCTCCAGTGGGTTTCCTGATCCACCATGGCAGGCACTAACGAAAAGCCCCGCAGGAAATTCACACTGGCATAGAACAATTTTCTGACTCCTGCCGAACTCCCCTCCCCACCTGTCTTTGAACTGGCTGGCAAGGCCACAGGAGAATTCCACCCTTAATTGGAGCTATATGCATTGCAACAGAGAAAGGTACGAACGGATTTAACAGAGGGTTTTTTCAAAAAATTATTAACATTTTTCATGGGCTAGAAGAGGATGGTTATTTCATCTGTTTGGGGATTTGGGCCTGGATTTTCATCCTCAAGTTGGGAATCACAAGTCGGATCATTTCTGGACACTACGATTCTGACCCCATCCTGCAATACCTGCCCAAGTTATGTTAATGATGGGATGGAGTGGAGGGACTGGAGTCATGGTCACTGCCATCTGAAACAGGTCCAAGTCGGAATAGAGGTTGGCGGATGCCAAGGTGGACAAATTAGAAAACCCGCTTCCATTCATGAGGAAATCTACCCAGTTCTGTAGTTAAGTATTGGGCACCCTTGCCCTCACCACCCAATTACCCAATGACCCTTATGCCATGTCATCCCCCATTTCCCCCTCAATACTTCCATGCCCAGTTGCATGCTGTCCACTGTGGAAATTACGCAAGAGCCCTACCATGACATTGGGAAGTCTTTGAGATGCTTCTCAACAAGCAGTCATTCAAAAACCTCTTCAAATAACCTTAAGTGTCTTAAGTGTTTAAACAACAGTCAATCAAACACACTGCCATTCAACCTCCACTTGAAAAAACTTACCCCTCTTCAGTTCTCATAAAATTGTCAAAATAAACAGATATTTTTAAAAGTCTTAAAACATAATCCTTCTAACTGCTCGCAAAACTGTAAATCAAAACAAAGCTCACAGTCTTCTGGACCGCTGTATCAACAATCCTTGCTAAACTGAACCATTAATGGCATATGGAGCTCAGCCAAGCATTCATAATAGGGTTCCATTGCACAGCTATATAAACAAAGACTTCAGAGCTGAATAAATCATAACCATTTATTCCACTGCTTATGAGGTTCAACAGATGGCTGAGGTGTCAATTAATATAAAGATCAAAGCACAGGGTCCAAATAACATATTAAGATCTAAATCGTAATTTTTAAGCACTTGAGCACATTATCCACTGGAGTAAGTTCTCTAATGCATCTGAAGACTTTTCCACTTTCATAAATCTGGACAATTTAATGGTCACTTATCTTTTCTAAACACAGCCCTGTCATCAATCCTTGCATTAAAATGTACTTAACGTATCACGCAGCATCTAAGATGACATCGTTAACACATTTTGACCTTACCTGTCAAGCAGTTCCCACTCCAGACCAGGGTTCTCCCATAGTTCCTGACTCTTCTGAGATGGCACAAATCACGTTACCTACAATAATGGGCCTAACACTGGGAAGTCTGAAATACCCACCTCTGCCATGGAACCACCAAAGGCAGGATTGGTGTGTGTGTGGGTGCACTACTTGCACTCTTATCCCATGCCCTTAACAATGCCACACAACATGAATGAGGGTGGCAATCCTGGAATCATAGAATCCATAGATTCATAGAATCCTACAGCGCAGAAGGAGGCCATTCGGCCCATTGAGTCTGCACTGACCACAATCCCACCCAGGCCCTATACGTATAACCCCATGCATTTACCCTAGCTAATCCCCCTGATGCTAAGGGGCAATTTAGCATGGCTAATCCACTTAACCCACACATCTTTGGACTGTGGGAGGAAACCGGAGCACCTGGAGGAAACCCACACAGACACGAGGAGAACGTGCAGACTCCACACAGGCAGTGACCCAAGCTGGGAATTGAACCTGGGTCCCTGACGCTGTGAGACAGCAGTGCTCACCACTATGCCACCGTGCCGCCCCTGATTCTACCCGGCATTTTAAAATACCCAACAATCCCATGAAATCTCATGATTTGGATGAGAACATAGGGGGCATGGTTAGTAAGTTTGCAGATGACACCAAGATTGGTGGCATTGTGGACAGTGAAGAATGTTATCTCCAATTGCAACGGGATCTTGATCAATTGGGCCAGTGGGCTGACGAATGGCAGATGGAGTTTAATTTAGACAAATGCGAGGTGATGCATTTTGGTAGATTGAACCAGGGCAGGACTTACTCAGTTAATGGTAGGGTGTTGGGGAGAGTTACAGAACAAAGAGATCTAGGGGTACATGCTCATAGCTCCTTGAAAGTGGAGTCACAGGTGGACAGAGTGGTGAAGAAGGCATTCGGCATGCTTGGTTTCATCGGTCAGAACATTGAATACAGGAGTTGGGACGTCTTGTTGAAGTTGTACAAGACATTGGTAAGGCCACAGTTGGAATACTGTGTGCAATTCTGGTCACCCTATTAAAGAAAGGATATTATTAAACTAGAAAGAGTGCAGAAAAGATTTACTAGGATGCTACCGGGACTTGATGGATTGAGTTATAAGGAGAGGCTGAATAGACTGGGACTTTTTTCTCTGGAGCGTAGGAGGCTGAGGGATGACCTTATAGAGGTCTATAAAATAATGAGGGGCATTGATAAGGTAGATAGTTAACATCTTTTCCCAAAGGTAGGGGAGTCTAAAACTAGAGAGCATAGGTTTAAGGTGAGAGGGGAGAGATACAAAAGTGTCCAGAGGGGAAATTCTTTCACACAGAGGGTGGTGAGTGTCTGGAACAAACTGCCAGAGGTAGTAGTAGAGGCGGGTACAATTTTATCTTTTAAAAATCATTTAGATAGTTACATGGGTACGATGGGTATAGAGGGATATGGGCCAAATGCGGGCAATAGGGATTAGCTTAGGGGTTTTAAAAAAAAAGGGCGGCATGGACAAGTTGGGCCGAAGGGCTTGTTTCCATGCTGTAAACCTCTATGACTCTAATCCCCTTTCCAACATGAATGGAGGCATAGAAATTTGGCCCTTGGTCTGGAATAGTCACCACCAGGAAAGGATGAAGCAGTTAAAATATTTCAAGCCAGGAAAGGTGAAGACTCTGATGGGCAGAGAGCAGTACAGTGGGATTGGTTTTGGATTACTCCCGACAGGAGCTGGCACAGACATGGTGGGCTGAAAGTCTTCCTTCTGTGCTGTAAATTCTATGGTTGTATTGGTCTTAATATGAAACATTAAGCTGCAGGTGTTCTTGACATAAACATGGAGGTCCGGCTTCACCAGAAGTCCTGGTCATGGTGTTGTAGATAATTGCCAGTGAGGCCACGGGCAGGATTTTCTGGCCGTGCTTGCCCCAAGGCCGGAAAATCCTGCCCGAGGTCAATGGACCTTTGCATGATTCATTTCTCACCCGCTACAAATTCCGTGGCGGACAGGACGGGAAAATTCCGCCCCACATCTTTAGAAATAAGACAATCTTACCCTCACAAACAGCAAATCTGGACCATCACACAGTGGCATGATAAATGCAATTCCTACATGTTAAGCTCCTGGTCTTAGCCACACTGACAAGGCAATGAATGTGAGCAAGGAATTCCCCCCATGTTGAGGACACATTAATGTTCCCACACACCTCTTAATTACTCCGCTACAAAACAGTTCCAAAGAGAGAGGAGGAAATTTGCACGGAGCATGTAATGATTTAAGAGAAGATTAAAGAAATAATTTGAAATAAGGTTAAGCGAAAGGAAAACAGAAGTGAGTAATTAGGAAACAGAAGTAATTGTAGGTCTTTTCATGTTTAAACACGGTAACCGTGCCATCTAGCTGTGCTGAAGTGGAGAACGACAGCGCTAAGTGTTATTTGCTTTTGATGTAAAACAATTTTCTCTGGCACAGCTCAGTGTTGTTACTATTTTCTGAGGACAAATACAAGAGGTTTGTAGTGATGGTTAAATCACATGATATCAGAAACTGAAATTGAAGCAATGGGTCGTGACAGCTTACCCACTCTCCCAGCCAGAAGATTCAGCAGCTGCCGTAGCTGGCTGTTGACGAGACAAGAGCAAACTAAAAAATTATTTTACCCCCCACACCACCCCCAGAAAGAAAACAAAGGATTAAAATAACAAATGCCTCTTTGCGGCCCACGTGAAGAATTACATGTCTGCCAAGAAAAAGCAGCCTGAATCCGACGTAAGAGCAAAGAGTGGCAGAGTTGCAACGCGACAGAATGAAGCTTTGTGCCTGGGTCAGAGGCACTGACCCGCACAGACCTGCCAGAGTCGGTCTCATGTGTAAGTGTGACCACGGCCCAGTGCGTGGGCTCTAAGGGACAGGAGAAGGCACCTGCAATGACAGGCTGAATATTCAAATGCTTTTGAACCTTTTGGTGAAGGTGAAGAGGGCTTGTTGAAGACATCTCAGTGAGCAGATGGATCCCTGAAACCATCTGCTTGCAAAGCAACTAAATGTTCAATGATGCATTGCAAAATTATTTAGCTCGCAAAGAGCCTGAAAGTATTTTGTAATTATAGCATCAGCGATGAGAACAGACAACAGATATTTAAACATCTTTTAGAAATGATCTATCACCTCAGTTGATGCACTTTTTCAATCCCCTTTTGTCTTAAAGAGGTAATGCCCACCTAATGGGTTTTTAATAATTTTCATCAATTTGCTGCTACACTTAGATGAATTCAGATGCAATCTGACTGCCTGTGGGTTGCACAATGGAGGAAATTATTAACTTATGTGAAGTAAATTGTTAAAAAGTATACATTCCTGCAGAATCTGATGAAAATTACCCAATATTTTCCCATAATTTGAATGCGAATATATGGTTAACCATTTCAAGAAGTGAAACTTTTGTCTTTATAAATATCACCCATGGTCCGCTTACACGTTTGATTGATATTTACTCCTGGTAATTTTACGAACAGAATCTACATTATGTTTATAGCTTTCTTCAGGCAGGTGATTGTGTTGATCCAGGAACAATAAAAGTCAGGGTCCTTTTAACAGCTGACATTTCACATCTGGAAAGACTACAGTAAAACGCAGACCTCAATCGTTTTCAGAAAATCCTTAAATACTTCCCTTTCTCATACGAATATTAATTATCCGATTACAAATTTGTTACATTTGAAGGGCTTGTGAGTTGAAAGACGTGGCTTTTAGTGAATCTACAAGATTAATTCAATAGTTTTCTTTTCTTTGGCACTTGTGGTTTTCAACACACACCAGAATTATGGAGTTTAATAAACAGGATAGTATTTAGTTTATTCATTAAACATATTTAGAGGAAAACCTATTAAAACAAGACAGCAGAGCAAAGTATAAATTGTTAAGCAAACTTTGATTTATTAATTCTTAGATTCATGCCACAGCCTGGTTCTTTGAGCATTATACTGGTTTAACACCTGATACTTAATATCACACGGGACATATGAAGAAGCTAATACCTTTATGTATATGAGGGACATTGTCCATTCTATGCCTCTGAAGGATAAGTCAGAATTCAAATCCCAAGAATGAAAGCTTGCATATGTGACTTGTTAAACTTGTTCAATTATTTTCACTAACAGTTTGCTTGGCCGAGGTGCAGAAATCGCCTTGCATTGCTTTTGTCCTTGTGTTCAGTAGCTTTGCTATTAAACATGAAGAATTGAACCAATCTCACGCTGCTGTACAGAAAGATGTAGGGCAAGAAACAGGGTTAGATTCAAGGGCACATTTGTATAAAATTAATGATGAATGTAAATGGACAAATTCATATTTTAAGAATACAAAACAGTCATGTTGACCGAGTGAGGAATCTCATTAAGAATCTAATACAATAACTGGCTTGTCATTCCTAAGGGTACATAAATAAGATTATCCATATTACTTCATTATGCGGTGCGCACTGCTACAAAAGGTGGACAATTGCATTAGACCGGTGATGAGATCAAGCCTTGGATGCTCCTCAGGAATAATTTCATTGACTCTTTGTAAAACTGCACCAAAAGAACAATGTTAAAAACACTTTGGTTAATATAGGAAAAAAGAAGACTAATTTCAGCTGTGGTGCTAATGACCTGCGGAGGAGCAGCGCAGCAGTAATTTCGCAGATACTATGGCAGGTCACTGCGACAGATGTTCCCAACATATGTGAGGAATTAATTACCCACTAGTAAACAAAATCTGTGATGCAGAGAGTCATTTTGTCCAAATTTCTTTGTATTTTGCCTTTATTAGCATCGCAATTTTTCTTGATCAGCCGCAGCTTCAAACTAAAGTGCTGTATAATAGGCATCAGTGAATGTTCTTTGAAGTGCAGGAGGTTTCTTAATTGTGCGAGCTGTTTATGATGCACTACAGTAGGGATGTGATGATTATTCAATTATTCAATTAAAGAATAATCTTCAACCGTACTCAATTAAAAAATGTTTTATTCGATTTTTATGAATCTTATTTAGCATCAATCACCTTCCGCTCCTCATTACATTAGTTCCAAAGACAATCGTTAGTTGGTGGGCTGGATCCAACTTTGTTCTCTTTCTTTGTCTTCACAAAGAGAAGACGTGTCATTTCTAAAACTACTGCTTTGAGTAGTAGAGGAAAAGATTCACAGGAAGATTATTTCATATTTTAAAAAGTTACCTTTGCTATTAAATATAAAACAGATACACTGACGCAAGAATACAAGGGAGAGAATGCCAAAGATTTTATTAGCTATATAATTGGTAAGTCGCTTCTGACAACTATTTAAGCCTTCTAAAGCTTGCCTTTGGTATTTGGGCTATATATAATGAGGATGTTATACTTCCTGATAGACCTTGCACTAATCTCATGCCGATTTATAATTTAAAGAGCCTTTAATTCTGTACTTCTGAATTCTAAATACGCAAACAAATTTTAGGATGGACTTCGGAGTCAGTTTTACAAACAACCCTGGAATGAAGTACAGTGAAAAGGCATAATGACCAATACCCTAATCATTGTTTAAGTACAAAGAACAAAGAACAAAGAACAATACAGCACAGGAACAGGCCCTTCGGCCCTCCAAGCCCGCGCCGCTCCCCGGTCCAGGATTGAATCCTGAATCCAGGATCCCCGCCCAATTTTCCAGCCTATCTACATACCAATATCCTATCCACCGAGCTGTCCCTCACAGCTATGATGCTTTGTTCATTACACCTATTAACTTACCCCCACCCCCCCATTCCAGACCATGTGACCTCCAGGGAGAGGCGAAAACCCAGAGTGAAAAACCCCAGGGCCAATATGGGGAAAAAAAAAAAAATCTGGGAAATTCCTCTCCGACCCCCTGAGGCGATCGAAACGAGTCCAGGAGATCACAATGGCCCCGATCGGAAAATGCTTCCCAACCCTAGTCATTTCCACTTCCACGAACACCATATGAATTCCCTGCCCCCGAGACAGGTTCCCAACTATCCGCAGTCTCACTCTGTACTGGCACCAGCAAGATGATCGTAGAATGAAGCCTTGAAACGAGAAACCAGGAACAATTAGCCCGCGCCGCTCCCTGGTCCAAACTAGACCACTCTTTTGTATCCCTCCATTCCCACTCCGTTCATATAGCTGTCTAGATAAGTCTTAAACGTTCCCAGTGTGTCCGCCTCCACCACCTTGCCCGGCAACACATTCCAGGCCCCCACGACCCTCTGTGTGAAATATGTCCTTCTGATATCTGTGTTAAACCTCCCCCCCTTCACCTTGAACCTATGACCCCTCGTGAACGTCACCACCGACCCGGGGAAAAGCTTCCCACCGTTCACCCTATCTATGCCTTTCATAATTTTATACACCTCTATTAAGTCTCCCCTCATCCTCCGTCTTTCCAAGGAGAACAACCCCAGTTTCCCCAATCTCTCCTCATAACCAAGCCCCTCCATACCAGGCAACATCCTGGTATTTCTGAAGTTGGCAACCACACAGGAAAGCACAAGACCTAAATATATCTAAATATTTAAAAATCATAACAAAACGACCGCAGAATTGAACCTGGAACCATTGTGCCATTACAGGTTGTAGGTTATAATCTATTTGTAAAAAGAATTTCTCTGAATAATTAGCGTTGAATTAATCTACAAGTACAGAATACTAGGAAAGGACCCACAAATACACTTTGGAAGGGGCTCCAATGAGTCTGAAGATGGATTTTTTTTCTATTCATAGAATCAACAGTACAGAAGGAGGCCATTTGGCCCACGGAGCCTACACCAACAATCCCACCCAGGTCCTATCCTCGTAACCCCACATATTTACCCTCCCATTCCCTCTGACACTAAGGGGCAATTTATCATGGCAAATCAATCTAACCTGTACATCTTTGGAGAGTGGGAGGAAACCAGAGCACCCGGAGGAAACCTACGCAGACATGGGGAGAACGTACAAACTCCACACAGACAGTGACCTGAGGCTGGAATCGAACCAGGGTCCCTGGCGCTGCGAGGCAGCAACGCTAACTACTGTGCCACTGTGCCGCCCAGAGTATTCAGAGTATAATGACAGGCACAGCTTTGTAACAATACTGGGGTTTCTAAGATAAAAGACAAATAGATTATAAGATAAAAGGTTTTTTAAATAGACCTTCATAAATCCCTTCACTTTATCAGTCAAATGTTCAATTTTTCTGGGCTGGAGGATTTTAAAAGGCTGACTTTTAATTCTCCTCAGTCAACAGGAGGGGAACAATTTCAACACAGGAGTTTTAGTTTCCATTCAATTCTCGCCAATTCCCAATTTTATTGCCATTGGCTTTGACGACACATGATGCTCTTGGCAGGGACCTCATTACTCAGTGAGATGTTACATTCTGGAATAGACTGCCTGAAAGGGTGGTGGAATCTGATTCAATATTAACTTTCAAAAGAGAAGTCATAAATTTGAAAAGGATAATATTTCAGGGTTATTAGGGAAAGTTGAGACAGTGAGGCAGCTCTTACCAAGAACTGGCAAATGCACAATGGACTGAATGGCCTTTTTCTGCTGTCACTTTCCTCTTGAAATGAGTAAGCAACTGACTGGCAGTATTCAGCTGAGACCTCGCAGTTACAATTCTTTGGTCATCCAATAAGGGACCATGCAGGATTGCAATCTGTTCTGTCAGGGAGTTAAAATTGGGCGCTAAGTTTCAAAGGACCCAAAAGTATGCAGTGTATCACTAATTCATGAACATTTAAGATGTGGAGATGCTGGCATTGGACTGGGGTGGGCACAGTGAGAAGTCTCACAACACCAGGCTAAAATTCAACAGGCTTATTTGGAATCCAAAAGCTCGTGATTCCAAATAAATCTGTTGGACTTCAACCTGATGTTGTAAGACTTCTTTCCATGAATATTGAACATATTGATCTAAAACGCCTCCACCTGCGGAATAGCATCCTCAGCCCCCCCCCCCACCACCACCCCCCACTACCACCGACCACCCCCCCCCCCCCCCCACACTCCCAACATCAGGAAATAAGTCCTAAAGAAAACCTACCTCAATCCACAGTTTCCTACATTACAATGATGAATATATTTCAAAACTATTTATTGGCTGTGAAGCACCTTGGCATGTCTTGGGATCATGAATGTGCTTTCTGAATGCAAGTTCTTTATATATTTTTGTTTCTATTTGCTCTGAGTTTTGTTGTACTTTTCATCCTTTCCTTACTTCTTCCTGGTCCTTGACTGACCTGGTGTTCTGTTAAGTAACTTGACCTCTGTGGGCCACTTCTTGAGCTGGCCGCTAGATGACTTGCTTTCTAATGTTTCCTCCTTTCCTCCGAGTGGAAAAACATTTTAGCGACTCTTAAAATCACGACTGACATTTTCATTATTTCCAGGCATGAATCCATTGTAACAATGCTTGCCTCATACGACAGAGCTACAACATGATCCATCACCATCTTCCTGCAACACAAAGTGAAATGCACTTTGAAGAAAGCACAAAGACCTAGTCATGTTCCAATTTTAGGTGTGGTCCAGAAATATTGCCATGGTCCTTTGGAAAGATTAATTAACATTCAGTCGCTGGGTGGTACAGAACTTGAATATTGCTGGAAAGAGAGACATGTTTTGCTGAAGCGTTTTGTCCTGCACTCATCAGGACAAACACAAGAATGTCAAATTTCAAGCAATCACAACCATTTATACCATAGGTGCTGATTGGTTGGTAGGTCGACACTGATTTGGCAAGATGTTTCCATGGAGAAAAAAGTGGAAAAACATTGGCTCCCCAAGCTCCCAGATATTTCAAAAAAAGTGCAAGACTTGAAAATATTTGTTTCGTTTGAAGAGAATGGTTCCCTCTGTATGAATGTATGTCACTTCTGGCGAACATATATGGATCAAGCTACAGGCTCAACTGATTATCTTAAATTGGCATTTGATGGTGAACAATGAGAAAGAGTGAGAACAGAGCAGGGTGCAAAGCATGGTGGAGAGAGCAAGACTTCACTTGTGAATGGAGGGAAAGAGTGAGAGCAGTGCAGGGTACAAAACAATGTGGAGAGAGTGAGACTTCACTCACTGAGGACAACAAAGCATGGAGAGAGCAAGAGTTCATTTGGTGAGTGGTGGGAAAGAGTGCGAATAGAGTAGGTTACAAAACAACTAGCTAGTAACCAACCAATGGGTTCAGAACCGGCATTCGCAAAGAAAAATCAAAGTGCGAGAGCAGACAGAAGAAGGTGGGTGATTGGCTTGTGAGTGTTTTCTCCTCTGAACCAAGAGGTTTCCATAAGTGTATGTTGAAGATTAATTGAAACAATAAGAATATAAGCACAAGCAGGGCTAGAGGACTCAAAAAATTAATTACAAAAGAAAAAAATAAATAGTTACTCAAAGCTGACTGGGAAGGTGACGTATTGCAGCTGTAGTATGTGGGTTTTGTGGATGTCAGTATGATCTCCAGCAATCATATCTGCAACTTGAGGAAATTTGACTCAGGGTTAATGATCTGGAGGCTGAGCTTTGAACAGTATGATGTATCAAGGAGGGGAAGGTTACCTGGACAATGTGTCCCAGGAGACAGTCACACCCATTAGGCTAGGGTTTTCTGATTTGATCCATGGTCGGGGACAGAAGTGTGCAACTGCGAGTAAGGCAGACATGGGGATTGAGGAGGTAGAAGTGGAGGCGCCTCAGCCTTTGAAATTGCCCAACACATTTAAGGTTCTCGCACGATGGATGAGAGCGGGGACTGCAGGTTGGATGGTCTGACCATAGCATCATGGTGCAATGAGCCATTCAAGTCGGGGGAGTAAATAGGAATGTGGTGGTAGTAGGGGACAGTAGAGTCTAGGGATAGACACAGTTCTCTGCAGCTGAGAGTGTGAGTTCAGAATGCTGTGTAGCCTGACCGGTGCCATGGTTTATGATATCTGCTCAGCACTGGAGAGGAACTTGCATTGAGAGGGGGAGCATCCAGTTGTTGTGGTTCACATTGGTACCAATGACGTAGGTAGGACTAGGAAAGAGTTTCTGCTTAGGGATTATGAACAGCTAGGGGCTAAGTCTAAAAAGTAGAACAATAAGGGTAATAATCTCTGTATTACTCTGAGACATGGGTGCATCAACCTAGGGTAAACATGATTAGAGAGTTCAATGTGTGGCTCAAAGATTGGTATGGAATAAATGGGGCAGCATTTTCCATGCCGTGAGTTTCGCAGCAGCAAAGGTGGCCCGCCATTGGCCGGTGGTAGAA
Organism: Mustelus asterias; assembly: GCF_964213995.1. Classification (NCBI taxonomy): domain Eukaryota; kingdom Metazoa; phylum Chordata; class Chondrichthyes; order Carcharhiniformes; family Triakidae; genus Mustelus; species Mustelus asterias. Next base: position 36,705,064 of record NC_135815.1, on the reverse strand, counting down.
TCTTCAGGTCCCACCGTTGTCAACAGAGTTTCCCATTGAATGCACCCCTCGCTGTTGGGAACCCCACAGCAGGGGTGCGCCATCGGCGGAGCTGGAAAATCCCACCGGTGTGAATGGCTGGAAAATTCTGGCCATGAGTCTCGATACATGGGCCACTCGCATCAATACCAGGGAAAGTGGGAGTTGTATCTTTGGGATGCTCTTGACCTGAATAGCGCTGGGACCTGTGTTCTGGTGAGTTGCATAATTAGAGCTGTTGAGAGGGCGTTAAAATAATTAGTGTGCGTGTGTGTATGGGAGAGGGGGGGGAGTGTGGAGGGGGGATTACATGATAGGAAATGTGGTAAGTTAGAGATAAAGGACAAGGCATTAGAGTAAGGTAGCAATGAGATAACCAAAGTGTTGCAAGAAGTAACAGAGCATACACACACAAGAGTACATAGCAGATGAGGCCAGAGTTTGCAAGAATGGTTCAAAGACATGGTTACAGGGTCTTATAAGAACTGGCTGCAGAGATTGTAGATGCAGCAGTTGTGGGCTGGAATTCTCTGGCTATTCACACCCCATCACCACTGCCAGTGAAAATGGAGAATTTGGCGCTCAGCCAAATCTCCATTGACAACAGCGGGACGGGAGAATCCTGGCTGTGAGTGAGTTTGGAGAATCCGGCCTGCGATCTTCCAAAATTTCATAGATTTGGGAAATATCCCAGCAGATTGGTAAATCACAAATGTAACACCATCTTTCAGGAAGCTATAGATCAGTTAGCCTATTACCTGTCTTGTGGAATCCTAGAATCTATTATCAAGGAGATAATAGCGGGACATTTGGAAAATCAGAATGAGATGCACAGAGTAGGGATAAATGGATCATTTTCAGGTTAGCAAGCTATAACTAGTGGAGCAGTGCTCCGAAAGCTTATGGTATTTGCTACCAAATAAACCTGTTGGACTTTAACCTAGTGTTGTGAGACTTCTTACTGCGTTCACCCCAGTCCAACGCCGGCATCTCCACATCATGACTAGTGGAGTACCACAGGGATCAGTACTAGAGCTTTAACTATTTACCTCAATCTACATCAGTGACTTGAATGAAGGGATCAAATGTCTGGTAGCTAAATTTGCTAACGACACAAAGATAGGTAGGAAAGTAAATTGTCAAGAGGACATAAAGATTCTACAAAGCAACTTAGGAAGGTTAAGTGAGTGAGCAAAAAACTGACAAATGGAGAATAATGTGGGAAAATGTGAACTTGTCCACTTTGACGGGAAGAATGGAAAAGCAGCATTTGATTGAAATGAAGAGAGATTGCAGACTCTAAGGTTCTCGGTGTCTTGTTACATGAATCACAAAAGATTGGTATGTTGATATCGCAAGTGATTAGGATGGCAAATGGAGTGCTCGTGTTTACTGCAAGGGGAATCAATTCTAAAAGTAGGGTAATGTTGCCACAGTCATACAGGGCCTCAGTGAGACCTCATCTGGAGTACTGTACACAGTTTTGCTCTCCTTACTTAAGAGCAAAGAACAGGATCTTTGGCCCTCCAAGCCTGCACTGACCATGCTACCCCTCTGAACTAAAAGCCCCTACCCTTCCGGGCACCATATCCCTCTATTCACATCCTATTCATGTATTTGTCAAGACGCCCCTTAAAAGTCACGATCGGATCTGCTTCCACTACCTCCCCCAGCAGCAAGTTTCAGGTACCCACCACCCTCTGTGTAAAAAAACTACATCTCCTTTAAACACTGCCCCTTGCACCTTAAACCTATTCCCCCTAGTAATTGACTCTTCCACCCTGGGAAAAAGCTTCTGACTATCCAGTCTGTCCATGCCCCTCATAATCTCGTGGACTTCTATCTGGTCGCCCTTCAACCTCCGTCATTCCAGTGAGAACAAACCAAGTTTCCCCAACCTTTCCTCATAGCCAATGCCCTCCATACCAGGCAACATGTATCCTCTCCAAAGATAAGATAAAATTACATTAGAAACAGTTCAGAGAAAGTCACTCAACTCATTCCTGGGATGAAGGCGTTGTCTTATGATGAAAAGTTTTGCATATTGGGCCTGCACCTGATGGCGTTTAAAAGAAGGAGACGTGATCATATTCCTGAGAGAACTTGACAGGGTGGGTACTGAGAGGATGTTTCCCCTTGTGGGGCAGTTTAAACCAGGGTACACGGTTTAAAATGAGGGGTCTTTCATTTAAGACTGAGATGAGAAGAATCTTTTTTCAAAGGGTTATTAGTCTGTGGAATTCTCTTCCCCGGAGAGCAGTGGAGGCTGAGTCATTGAAAATATTCAAGGCTGAGTGAGATAGATTTTGATTGCAAGGATGTCAAGGGTCATGAGGGACAGCCGGGTAGGTAGGGATGAGGCCGCAGTCAGATCCAGCATGATGTTATCAAATGGCGGAACAGGCTTCAGAGGCTGAACGGTGTACTCCTGCTCCTAATTCTTTGGTTTTTGGTTTGATTTATTATTGTCACATGTATTAACATACAGTGAAAAGTATTGTTTCTAGTGCGCTATACAGACAGAGCATACCGTTCACAGAGAAGGAAAGGAGAGAGTGCAGAATGTAGTGTTACAGTCATAGCTAGGGTGTAGAGAAAGATCAACTTGTGTAAAGCAACCAAACTCATTACAGGTGTAGTCTTTATGAGCAAAGTTCTGCTTAACCATTAATATAGAAGAATAATACTGTGTGTTGCCTGAAATCAGTAGTAAAAACAAAATGCCTTCCAGTATTTTCCATTTTTATTTCCTATTTAACCATAATGGTAGCCTAAAAACTATCATAAAACCATAAAAAATGAAATGGGTGAAACTCTCCTGTTTCAAGGCTAAGTGCCCATGCCAGTGGAATTCCTAGGGGTGCGATCTTACCGACCATTCACATCATGCTCCCGCTGCAGTGAGGCGGAGATTTTGACGCCCAGCCAAATCTCCGTTCACTGCAGTGGGATGGGAAATTCCCACCGATGTGAAAAGCTATAACATTCCGGCCAAAGTGTTTCCTGTTGGCAGTGTCTATCAGGTGGGATTCGCCCGCCTCAAAGATGCAAGTAAGCTCATCTCGTGAAATTTGCCAGTCCCACTGTTCAGAGGTCAGAGCACCATTTTTAAAGGGCGCCCTAATCTCTGTGCTCGGAGACAAACCGCCCCCCCCCCCAAAAATGGTGGCCCTCCCACTGACCAGGGAAGCAGCACCAACTCTTTAGCAAAGAGGGACATCCTCGCCCCCACCCCCACCACTCAAATAATTGGTCACCCTCCCACACCACGCAGGCATGAGGGTGACCTGACATCTCAGACTCCCCCACTCTGCCCCACCCCCCAGACCCCCACTTAGCCCTCCTCCCTGCGCAGAGACCTACTCAGATCCCCTTCCCCCCTCAGGTACCCCCTCAACCCTCTTTCTCCCTAGAAGTCCCTTAGCAAACCCCTCACCCAGTCCCCCATTCTGGCCATGTGCCTTGGCAATGCCAGTGGCGCAGCACAAACATATGGCACCTTGGGGCCTGAGGGTAGTTCCAGTGGCCATTTGTCCCTCTGCCACTGCCAGGCTACAGAGGGAGGGACCCCCAAGTCTAGGGACCCCCAAGTCTGGGGCTCCCTGGGTTGGTTCAGGCTGAGGGTAAGGAGTTGACCTTGCCACTCTCCCCTAGGATGGGCGTCTCATTGCTGGACTCCTGGTCCTGGTGATTTCAGGCAGCCCTGCGATCAACATCTTCATCCCTATCTATCAGCTGTGAAAATTTTGCAGTGGCCAGGTCACTTTAATCTCCATGTCCCCGGGTACCTGGTAGGATTTGAAATCATCCCAGCACTCCATTCTGCAGCAGGAATTTCCCTTTCTTCCTGTCGGAAGCTGCAGGTGTGAGGAGACTCCTTTGAAGTCCTCTGACAGAGAGGAGGTGTCAATTTCACTGGTGGGGGAGGGGGGTTTCTTCTTCACTGCTGTTCACTCAGCCCCAGTGTATTCACAAAGCTTTTATTTGAATTCTCCAAGCCTTCTTAACCAGCTAACGCCTTTGAAACCCTCCCTAATCCATTGGAGACCTTTGATCTCTGTAAATTTCATTGTTCATTGCTTTGAAATAGGCTTCCATTGACAGCTTAATGGATTTCTACTCAGCCTCCAGTCAGATGAGTTTACTTACATTTCCCTTCATGCTTGAATGAATCTCAAGTACCTCCATTGTTCCTAACCGCAATGTTTACATAGACCTCAAGACTGATTGACAACTGTGGTCTCTTCAGAGGGAACAGTTTTTATGTTAAGTTTAAGTTTATTTATCAGTGTCACACATAGGCTTACATTAACACTGCAATGAAGTTACTGTGAAAGTCACCTAGTCGCCATACTTCGGCGTCTGTTTGGGTACACTGAGGGAAAATTTAGCGTGGCCATTGCACCTACCCAGCACGTCTTTCAGACTGTGGGAGGCAACCGAAGCATCTGGAGGAAACCCACGTAGGCACGGGGAGAACGTGCAAACTTCACACAGTGACCAAACCGGGTCCCTGGCGCAAAAGAGGAAATACTGACATTGTCATATAGAAAAAAGAGCGGAACTTTTCATTTTTTTCTCTAAGTGCTGGCTCTGACGAGAAAACTGGGCTGCAGCTTCCCAGTTGCACAGTCGGCTTTTCTCACCTGGTACTGCAGCACTTTGAGAAATAAAATGTTGCTGGTTTCTCTGACAGTTTTAACAACACCAGGTTAAAGTCCAACTGGTTTATTTGGTAGCAAATACCATTAGCTTTCGGAGCGCTGCTCCTTCGTCAGATGGAGTGGAAAGGTGCGCCATCGCTGTTGCAGGGCTGGGCCTGGTAGAACTGGTAGCACCAGCTCCAGATCAGAAGGGTGCCCCGATTTGCATTAAAAAATTACACTCTTCCCCAACCATAGACAAAGAGAACCCCCCCACCAGACATGCACTGGGGAACAACACCCATTTAAGCATCGGGGACTCCCTTGTCTCTGGTTTTACATTTGCTAGGATTCTTTAGTTTTGCCTTTTTTACAGTTCCCTCAACAGTCAGGCTCAGTAACTCTTTTAAGATAGATAAACTGATGGCAAGACAGGAAACGAGTGCTCCCTAAAGCAAGGATCAGGATGTGGGTGTGAAGGAAGAGTGAATAATAATACATGGCTCTGGATGGAGTGGGTTTAAGAGGTTGCATATTCCCCATAGATTTCCTTGTGCTGGAATTTGTTCTTTAAACTATCATTTAGTCAGACGTCCATAGAATCCATTTCCATAGAATCCCTACAGTGCAGAGGAGGCCATTCAGCCCATCAAGCCTGTTCTGCCACCAATCCCACCCAGGCCCTATCCCACATAATTACTCTGCTAATCCGCCTTACACAAAGGAGCAATTTGGCCAATCAACCTAACCCGCACATCCTTGGAGTATGGGAGGAAATCGGAGAAACCGGAAGAAACCCACGCAGACACAGAGAGAATGTGCAAACTCCACTCAGACAGCTACCCGAGGCTGGAATTGAACTCGGTTCCCTGGCGCTGTGAGGCAGCAGTGCTAATCACTGTGCCACTGTGCCGCCCTTAGAATAGAGATGACACTTCCTTCAAGCCAGAATGGTTAAAATTTTATTTAACCCTTTTAGTGTGTCTCTGCAGCTTTGACAACATGCTCAATCTTTCCGTCACACACATTGCAAAGATGCAAATGTATTATAAAATTACAGGAGAGAGCTGAGTAGACCAATTTAACAGTCAGTATTCCTCAAAGCATTCTGTAAAGCAAAGCATAAATTTGTATTCTTGATCTTCATTACAATCATTCTTCATATTTCTTCAGAAGCATAAATGAACACCCATGGGTATGATGTGACACTGCAGCTCAGACACAATAGCAGATAAATCTGGTTATGCAGCAACCACTTTCTAAGTGTTAATCATTCTATTGGGCCTCCAGTATGGGCAAAAAAGGGTGGCCATTCCCAGTGGGAGAGGTGTTACCCACCATATTAGTAAAGCCAATAAAAGCATCCAGTGTCCACATAAGAGTCCTAATACACATCTGTGATCCCCACTGCAAAATTAGTTTACCACTTATTAAAACAAACTTTAGGACTTGCTGCTATGGAAAAGGAAAGTTTTCCAAATGTACTTAACCCCTTGCTCCTCCTAACCCTGCATTTAAACAATGCAAGATGCTGCTTTCTCCCTGATTGCTATTGCAGTCCTCATAACCTCCCTCAGCTTCCTATTGCTGATTCCTGGTTTTCACTTCGCTGAGGGCTACTTCAACACCGATCTCAGTTTGCTCTATTCTGGTTGGTCATTCACACTGTGCCTGCACCATTGAAATGAGGCTTAAGGTCCACCAACAGGGGTACCTTTGGTCTTGCCAACCAGTCATAGGGATTTCCCTGCACCTCCCCCTCCCCCACTACTCCAATATGCCCAAGTTTTTATCAGATGAGATTCCCTTACCAGCTATGCCCTATGACAGCACAATGTTGAAGCTAGGCCCTTTGTACAAGGTTGAAGGAAACCCTGAGGACTAGTCCACCCTGGCTACTCTTCTAATACTTTCTAGTCAACAACTGTAGAATAACTTTGGAGAGAGCTGTGTACAGGCTAATGATGTTCTCTCAGCAAATAAAGATGTACAGATAATGGGAAACTCCAATGGGAGAAGTTAAAATGTGCCAAAGAAATTGAGATGCAGTTGCTACAATATCTATTCATCACAGAAACATCATACAGTGCAGAAGAGGCTATTCGGCCCATCGGGCCCGCACTGACTCTGACAGAGCATCTTACCCAAACCCTCACCCTGCCCTTGCAACATAACCCCACACATTTACCATGGCTAATCCATCTAACCTACACATCTTGGGACACTAATGGGTAATTTGCTGTGTCCAATCTACCTAACTTGCACATCTTTGGACTGTGGGAGGAAACCGGAGCACCTGGAGGAAACCCATGCAGACACAGGGAGAACGTGCACACACCACACAGACAGTCACCTGAAGTCAGAATTGAACCCGGGTCCCTGGCGCAGTGAGACAGCAGTGCTCACCACTGTGCCACTATGCCGTCCCTTCATTGCTGGAATCAGTATTTATGTAGTCATTTTTGTTTTAATTTGTAATTTTCTCTAAAAACGATCTTACACTTCACCAGAATAGGTTCGCCAGATTCTTGGTCAAGCAATTATGTTTTTTCAATAAAAGAAAATCCTTATGTATATGGTGATCTGGGACAGGATTTTATGGCTTCATTCGAGCGAGACCGGAAATTCCCGCCTGAGGTCAACGGACATTTCCGCTCCTCCTCCGCCCCGATTCTGTGGCGGGCAGGGCAGTAGAATTCCAGCACTGGTGTCTGTACTGCACCTGGATTTTCAGAGTTGGGATAACTTGGGATGCCTTTAAAAATGGTGGGCGAGTCCCAATTCTGGTATTTCCAACCCCATTCCTGGGCTGTCTGATTTTCAGGAGTCCCTTTAAAGGATGCAAACTGGTTCCTGTCATGACCTTGCATCCGCAACTCCCAACCTGGCTTACTTCATTGCAGAGAAAGGCATGTCTACTTTTACGCAATTTTCATGAATAAAAGCCAGGTTTTTAAAGGTTCATGGTTTCACAGCCCCTCAGAGGAATTGTGAAGTTAAAAGTTAAGTGCAAAAGTTTCTCCCCATGCCCTCCCATGCCAAGTTACACCCACGCCCGTGAGAAGCCCAGTATGAGAACGTAGGCATCCATTACTCTTGTTGAAACAGCTGTGCTTTACAGAAAATATGGCTTGATTGACAGCTCAAATTCTCTAATCTCTGTGATCAACTTCACAATGTTTATTCACACAAGGTTAAGTGGCTATAAGGGCTTGCAGTTTCTATTACTGATACTTTAAAGTGTCTGGATGAGGTCTGGATGATTGACATTTTATTGCCTTCTAATGAAATGACTTTTTAAACATAATAGAATGTTATGAATGAATTACTTTTTAAAACATTAGAAAATATATACTACTGTCACTATAGGGTTCATTGGGTAGTGTATAGTGGTTCCATGGGCATGCAAGTGGCATAGATATGAGGGCCCATGGGGATGGGTGAGAGGCATGAGGTGGAATGGATGAGACATAGGGAATGTGTGCAGAGTGAGAGAGCATGAGGGATGAGGGCTGGGGGGATTTTGTGTTTTTATTTTAGCGAGAACAAAATTCCACAGCACTGAGACAGGCCTTTTGAACAGCCAGCCTCCACATGCAACAGCCTCAACAGCTGACTCCAAACTTTTTATTGGGTCGGCTAGCCCAACTGCAAACCTGCAGCCACCCGCTGGCCATGAAAATTCTGCCTTGGCAGGTACTTTGTCCTGACTGCGCTGGGAATTTTCCAAACTCCCACTAACTGCCTTAGGAGGGAAGTTCAAGCCTGTATCCGAGCTTCCAGCGCAACCTTATTACTTGCAAGAAGATGGCGTAGGGCTTGGATTTGAAACCCAGCACAGAAGTGCCAGATTTTTGCACTCTAACTTTTAAATCAGCAGAAAAGAAGCTCAAAACAAAAAGGTAGGGTATTCAGGTGGTAAGTATATTTTGACTTAAAAATAATGTTGATTTAAATAAAAAATGGGGCAGGGTTTTTCTTCCAGGAATACTCAAGGATAAGGCTGCAGTAAAGTTGTTTTTATGGTGTATTTCTTTAACCTAAGAAATAGTCCTTCATTGCATATAAATAATGTGCTGATATTATATACAGCAAATTTGCATTGATTTTTTTTCTTTCCATTTATACCTTTATAGATTTTAAGCTATGATTTGAACCCAGTAAGTAAGTAAAACCAAAGGTACCTACTAACCTTTAGCCTCCATTTTCTTGTAGCACATTGGCCATATTTACATGCAGTCGATAAGGTTAGCTTCTTTGTTACCAGAACAAATCTAGTCAATAAATTTGAAGAATCAATCTTATAGAGCGTTTTCATGGAGCCAATGCATTCTTGACTAGTTTCGTGTCATCAAAAGATTTGTTTCAGAGATTGCAGGATATTTAGCAAGTCTGGAATTCCTTGACATCTGGGGCATACATAACGCCATGAAATCTATTGACAAATCTCAGCCATGAAACTGTTGATTAGTTTGAGTGGCCAGTTTTTGTGATTTGTTGAGGACATGCAAAGGCAAACAACCTGTTTTAATGACTAGTTTATCGACCGATCTTTTGAACTTGTCAACAAATTCTTCAGTCTTGTTGATTAAGTAGTGATAAATCCACTCTCACCTCCAGCCTTAAACTTCTTTCTATATTGCAACCTTTCTTGTCTTTCTCTGTTTTATCAATACTAATATGGCCGCTGCAGCTCTCAGCTTTCCTTCCTTGTTCCTCCGTCATCTCCCATTTCTTTCTCACTCTGCAGTCTCACTTTGTTCAAATCAATGCTCTTTGTACTGTCTCCATCTCAAACTTGTCTTTCCCAGATTTCAAAATTGAAAAGCTTCTTCACTTCCTCCTAAACCTTGTAATGATTAACATAATAACAATTAGAAGAACATAGAACATAAAACATAAGAACAGGCCCTTCGGCCCACAATGTTATGCCAAACATGACGCCAAAGTAAACCAATCCCTTCTGCCTGCCGTTGGTCCATATCCTCTATTCCTTGCATATTGATGTGCTTATCTAAATGCCCCTGAAATGCCCCTATTGTATCATCCTCCACCACCACCCCTGGCAATGCATTCCAGACACCTACCACTCTCTGTATAAAAAGATTGCCCCTCACATTTCCCAAGAATGTTGTTAAACAGGTATAACTCTGTTATATTATTGACTTGGGGGCCATCTGTTTTGCCATGAACTAACTGCAACTTCTTAAGCTCCTTCATTATTAGTGGCTTCTCAAATTAAAAGACTGTGGCATTCACATAATTCATTGTTGAAACAAGAAAACTATTTGACAGAAAATGTATTACTTAGAAAAATGAATGAACATAGAGCCATTGTGATTCTTCCGCATCTCAATGAAGGAGAGGTAAGGGCCAATCTAATTGATGTGTCACAGGTAGGCCAGACCAGGTAAGGGTGGCAGATTTCCTTTCCTAAAGGACATGAGTGAACCAGATGGATTTTTATGGCAATCAATGATAGTTTCATGGTTACCATTATCATAGAAGCATAGAGTCCCTGCAGTGCAGAAGGAGGCCATTTGGCCCATCGAGTCTGCATGGACCACAATCCCATCCAGACCCTATTTCCGTAACCTTACATATTTACTCTGCTAATCCCCTGACACTAGGGTCAATTTAACATGGTCAATCAACCTAACCAGCACATCTTTGGAGTGTGGGAGGAAACCAGAACACCCGGAGGAAACCCACGCAGACACGGGGAGAATGTGCAAACTCCACACAGACAGTGACCTGAGGCCAGAATTGAACCCAGGTCCCTGGCGCTGTGAGAGAGCAGTGCTAACCACGGTGCCACTATGCCACCCTGAGACTTGCTTTCAATTCTACTATTAATTCATTCATTTTGCTAAGTAATTTATTTTCTGTCAACTAGTTTTCTTGTTTCAACAATGAATTAAATGAATGCAGTTAAATCTGTTTTACAATGTTCTTGGGAGATGTGAGGGGAACTGTTTTACACAGAGAATGGTAGGTGTCTGGAACGTGTTGCCAGGGGTGGGTGGTGGAGGTAGGTAGGGACTAGTCACTGGACTAGTAAGGACTATGTCAAGGCTAATGCTCTGGGGTTACCTGGCTGATGGAATTGAAACTCAGGTAATTAATAGTAATAGTAGAATTGAAAGCAAGTCTCAGTAATGCTAACCATGAAACTATCATTGATTGCCATAAAAATCCATCTGGTTCACTAATGTCCTTTAGGAAAGGAAATGTGCCATCCTTACCTGGTCTGGCCTATAAGTGACACAGCAATTAGGTTGGTCCTTAATTCTTCTCAAAGGCAATTAGGGATGAATAGCAAATGCTGGTTCCACTAGGCACATCCTATGATTGAAAAAAAACATGAATAGTGAAAGTGTTGGATTTAATCAGATTTAAACAGAAACCCATTAAATCTGACCTTCAAATAAACTAAAGTGACACGGGGAGGCAAGTCAGCTCAATACAAAAACATACATGAAATTCTACAAGTAGTGGGGTGGCATGGTGGCACAGTGGTTAGCACTGCTGCCTCACAACACCAGGGACCCAGGTTCAATTCTGGCCTTGGGTCGCTGTCTGTGTGGAGTTTGCACATTCTCTCCGTGTCTGCGTGAATTTCCTCCGGGTGCTCCGGTTTCCTCCCACAGTCCAAAGATGTGTGTGTTAGGTTGTTTGGCCACGCTAAATTGACCCTAGTGTCAGGGGGATTAGCAGAGTAAATGTGTCGGGTTACAGGAATAGGGCCTGGGTGGGATTGTGATTGGTATAGACTCGATGGGCCGAACGGCCGCCTTCTGTACTGTATGATTTTATTCTATGATTCTATTGAGACAGCACTTACATTAGTCAATGCTCTCCAATGCTAGTGTAGTGTTTGAGGGTCACAAGGAGGGCATGTCATTTGCAGGTGGGCACATATCATTGTGTTTGACTTTTCCATGGTAGCAGAGGTTTACGTGACAGCTCTGCTGAAAGGGAGGGTTTTTTACTCAGAAGCGCGCCCCCCCAGCAAAGTATTTGATCCAAGTCAGAGTCAAAATGTTTTTCCTCATTTGGAGGGTCCCAGCAGCTTGTTTCATCTTTCTTGGAACACTGGCTGCTCCTATTATTATACTGGGTCCCCGGTGAGCCTCAGGAGTGAAATCTCCAGCTCATTCATCTTCTAAGAGGCAGAGGAAAATTCCACCTCTTGCAAGGCACTCGGGAAACTGGCAGAGGGAGGTTAAACATAACTCTAGCTTCTTGCAGTTTCTCAGAGAGTTCTATTGGTCTCTCTCCAAAGTTACACATGAGGTATTTCAAGGCCGGGAGATGGTGAAAAAGTGCCACTGATGATATCAGGCCTGACACTTGTGACTCATATGGTGTATATGGTTTACACATGTAACTGTTCCCAGATGATTTATTATGTTTATACCACATGCTGTGCCTGGATCAATACAGCTGAAAGTATGATCTACACCTACAGTGTCAATTTGACTTTCACATACCTCTTTTTTATTTTTCCCTTTTTTTTGACTCATCATCAGTGACTCTTCTTTCCAAATACCATCCTTCAGTGAGGAGATCAGCCTTTGAGATTCCTTCAAACCCTGTGCTTATGCCCCTTTAAGCTTGGTTTGTCAGAAGAGCTTTGCCTATATGTGTTACTGCACAACCTCTTTTTCTTCTCTTCCCAAGGTGAGACTTGAAACCTCTTCTGACCCGTGGCTTCCATCTGGTAATGTTTGTGGATTAGCTGTCATAGAATGAAGTTATATTTTTCCAGCAGCCAACTTTTGTTTCATTTTAATTTACAAAAACCTTGTATCTGAACCTGTCAACCAGACTGATACTATCAGTCAATCAGCCATCCAGAAGTGGCAGAAGAATAGAATGACGCATGGCCCTATATCATTGACAGCACTACCTTGATTCACTCTCTAATCAACTCACTTTTTTTACAATGGAGCCTTTTTAGAATCGTCGCTGATGGTAGGATAAGTTTCTTCAAAGATTACATTTTCCGGGCATGCAGTAATCAATTGCTTTTAACAGAAATTCATTTTTGGGAGGGGAAAATCATCTTAAAGAGGCATTCATGGCAGGAATTGTATGGTTTGCGTACAATAAAGAACCATTAAAGAACTCATTTTTGGAAGGAGGGGATAATATTTAAAATGGTGGCAGATCAACAAATGTCATGCCCCCTACCAGAAATTGGGAGTTGCCATGCCAACATCTATCCTTTTCGAGGTTAATTTCCATCAGCGTGATATTTACTGTTGACATATTATTCTGAATTTAAAATTGATTTTTGCGAACATTTTATGGCATAAACACCTCTCGGAGACTCCAGGCAATGAATGTGACCATTTTTAAAGTGATTTACTTCAATAACGAAGGAATCACTTGTAAGCTCGTGATGTGTGACAGATATAAGGTGGACTTGGAAACGAATGGCTCATTAGAGAAGAATCAGCTGTTTGTAATTTTTTCCACTTTCAATACAGCTTGTATTCCGCACAGAACCACTCAGTCACTCAGCACTCGACATTCTCCACCTATAACGTGCAACCTACAGACAACCCATTCATCAGCAACTAACACATCTCGCAATAGATACAGTGCTCTAAAATCTGTGTATAACAACCACCTTTGGGACCTGCTTCAGGTGGTCTTAATACACAGCCTCCTAATGCAGCTTCAAGTGTGAGGCATTAGTTTACTGGTGAGATTGATGTGAGTTGGTCATCACAGCCAGGTGGCCTCCTTAGAGGTGGTCTCCTTAGAGGTGGTCTTCAAGTGCACATTTCTTGTTGCAGTAATTCTGTGGCTGGGTCTGCTTGGTTTTTCGCTTAACTCTTCACTGTCTACTCGGTCCAAGACTGTAAATGAAAACATCAATAATCTAACAGCAGCGTTAGAACAGCAAGAATATAAGTGATGTGTCAATGAGCTCTGCTAGACACGTAACAAAGGGAGGACTCTTCAGAGCACTTCACTGCTCTTAAGTGATACGCACGCCATTCAATCACAAGATCTCAAGACTTAAGCATCAGTTGAATGAACCGTTGGGCAATAAAATTGGCTGATTTCCTCTTACTAGTCTTGCTTTGTGATGCTTAAGAAATCAGGCTTCCATGAAAAGACATTCCATCATTAAATTTAAGCACAAGTGGATTATATAATCAGGTAAAGTTGACCTCTGTACCTAGGACCAATGCAATTGCAGGACTCAGCATGTTAGTCCACAGTTGTCCCCTCCTGGCAGCACTTTAATCTTAAGAGTTCCGTGAGCAGAAGGGGTTATAGCAAGATACATTTATGCAAACTTCCTTCCAGTAGAATCTGGTGAGTCACATGAAGTGTCAAAGAGATCAATTTACAGTTTATATCAATGTCGACATCTATCAATATCAAATATTTAACACTGTCTAACCTACTAAGTATTAAGTGAACAATATGGAAATAAACAAACCATGTGCTGGGTCCTCTGTCTTTCGTAAACTGTTAGTCTCACGCAGAACACAATACCATCTTGTCGTTTGCTGGTTTTCAGTCGCTTGCCAGACATAACGAAAATATTTCTGAGCTTGGTTTTAATTTGGATAGCTACAAAGTCAGCTAAAGTTCCACGTGGCCTGTAATTAGTGACATGCTTCTATTGGCCATTCCTGCTGGATTTTCCGAAACAGCTTAACCAGTGCATTAATTCACCGTTGACATTTACGCCGACTGTTGCTTAGACATTCGAGCTAAACACAAAAACAAAACTGCTGACCTTTACAATAGTGGACTCATGTCAGAAAACTGGGTTGTGAACAGATTCCTTAAATAGCTGGTTACAACACAGGAAAGCTACTTTGCCTGCTGTGGTTTTTATGCCATTGCTCCTCTGAACATCTTGTTCCTCTGAAATTCCAATTACTCTGACCTTCACAGCTTCCTCTTTCCGACAGCTTCACAGGGCGGCACAGTAGCACAGTGGTTAGCACTGCTGCCCCACAGCACCAGGGTCCTGGGTTCGATTCCTGGCTTGGATCACTGTGAATCTGCCCGTTCTCCCCGTGTCTGCGTGGGTTTCCTCCAGGTGCTCTGGTTTCCTCCCATAATCTGAAAGACGTGCTGGTGAGGTGCATTGGCCATGCTAATTCTACCTCAGTGTACCCGAACAGGGGCCGGAATGTGGCGACTAGGGCATTGTCACAGTAACTTCATTGCAATGTTAATGTAAGTCTACTTGTGACACTAATAAATAAACTTAAACTTACGATTCATTGGAAGAAAGATTTGTCTTCACCTCATGGACAGTAGTCAGGTGGAGTGGGGTGGACCGAGTTTCACCAATTGAATTCAATGAAGGGCATATCATTCTTGCATATTTCCTCCCAAAGGTCTGGCCCTGAAATGTTGCCTGATCTGTTCCATCAGATTACCATCCATGGGATGAAGGAAAAGATTGGCCCCAGTGTGCAGTCTGGCACACTCATTCCTAAACTCAACACCGTGGAATCTATTACTTCTCTTAGTCTTAACTTCCTGCTGCAAACCACAAGCCATTAAAACTCAAACTTGGTGTCAATTAAATCATAATTATAATTTAAATTGATTTAAGAGTGCTGTGAAGCAGAAATATACATAACATGCCGTTTCAGTCATGTTTTAGTTGTGTTCAGCACACCCTGGTCCCATTCAGAATTATGCTTCTTCTATTCTTGATGCAGATATTTCCAGATATCAACCATGATACAGGATTATATATATATGAATTACAGGTACAGCAAGAGGTAGAAAGATAAAGTCCTGAAGAATTTTATTATCGTAGTTTTAGCGATGGTTAGTTGGGAATTATGCAAGGAGCAGGACGAAGGAATGAATTATTAAATCAAAGAATCCATAGAATCCCTACAGTGCAGAAGGAGGCCATTCGGCCCATTGAGTCTGCACCGACCACAATCCCATCCAGGCCCGAGTCCCGTAACCCCACATATTTACCCTGCTGTTCCCCTGACACTGGGGTCATTTCAGCATGGCCAATCCACCTAACCCACACATCTTTGGACTGTGGGAGGAAACCGTAGCACCCGGAGGAAACCCACGCAGACACGGGGAGAACGTTCAAACTCCACACAGACAGTGACCCAAGCCGGGAATCGAACCCGGGTCCCTGGCGCTGTGAGGCAGCAATGCTAACCACTGTGCCACCGTGCTGCCGCCAGTTGGCAAAGGGACACATGGAAGCAAACAATTTCACCTCAAGGGAGAAGCGGAGTGAAGAGAAACACCGACCGTGCTGACCTGTTCCATGTAGAGTGTTAGTCTTCATAGCTGATAAATGTGAGAGTGAAGTAGTATTTGCTTTGGATCCTTAATTGTCCTTTGACCAGGAGCTGAGAGAGAGAGAAGATAAGCCTGTTTGAGGGAGAGATGGTGCTTAATGGATGGATGTTAAAATAAGTTTCAAACAAACAAGCACCAAAGAATAAAGAAACTGCTTAAAAAATGTCGACCGTCAAAACCCCACCTGCACTACAATGATACGCGAGCCTTCTTCTTACGAACAGAATCACCACACAATTTCAGTGAAAACTGGGGTCAAACCAGGCTGTGTCAGTGTATCAAAGGATATTTTTCGGGCTGGAGGAAGGTTTATAGTGGTGTTCCCCAGGAATCAGTATTGGGACTCCTGCTTTTCCTGATATGCATTAATCATCCAGATCTTGGTGTGCAGGGGACAATTTCAAAGTTTGCGGACGATACGAAACTGGGAATTATTGTAAACCGTGAAGAGGACAGTGTAGAACTTCAGAAAGTTGGAGTAGTTGGAGTGCGCAGATAGGTGGCAGATGAATTTCAATGGGGGGAAATGTGAGGTGATGCATTTTGGTCGGAAGAACACGGAGAGACAAAAATAAGGGCCAAAATTGTTAAATGGGTGCAGGAGCAGAGGAATCTGGGTGTATGCATAGATCATTGAAGGTGGCAGGACATGTGGAGAGGCATGGAGGATATCTGATAGAGATGTTCAAAATCATGAGGGGGCTGGATAGAGTAGATAGGGAGAAACTTTTTCTGCTGGTCACTTTAATCTCATTTGAATGTGATTAGCGTGCCTGGGACTGAAGTCTCTGGCCCCACTAGCATCTCCCCCTGCCAGAGTGGTTCACTCCAGTGGGGTTTGGAGGAGCTCCCCACTTTTTGGGAACTAGCGGCCCGACCCTGCTGGAGTGAAGGGGGAGGCAATCTGGGCCCCCCAGAAGATCAGGCTGTGGGGGAAGGGGGTCCTGGGCATTGGCACCCTGGCAATGCCAGCCTGTGCCCCCGGCACTGCCCGAAGGGCAAAGTGCCTATGCCCAAGGGCCACCTTGGCACTACCCATCGATCATGGATCAGTGCCAAGGGGGTGGGGCATATGGGGAGGAGCCTAGGGGTGGGGCCTAGGGGCAGGGCCTGATGGGGGCAGGGCCTACGGGACAATTGGTGGAGGTGGGGAATCCTGCGACCAGGGATTGATGGGGGAAGGAAAGATACCAGCGATCGCTGTGGGTTCTGCCAGGGGGAGTGATCAGCTTGGTGGGGGGGGTCAGCACTGCAGGGGAAGTGGTGACAATCGGGGGGGGGGGTGCAATTGGGGAGAGGAGGCTAGAAATCAGGGTGGGCCAGGTGGGGAGGGGGATCGGGGCTTGGCCCGGGAATGGTCGGGGGGCCAGTGATTGGGCCATGGGAGGGCGGAGAGCCGGCGTTGCAGGGGTCGCGGGGCTGGACAATGATCGAACTGGCCAGCAATTGGGAGACCATCAGTGCGGAGCCACTGCACATGCGTCGATCCCGGCACTGACAGATCAGCCCATGCGCAGTGGCCTGCTCAGCGCTATGCTGCTGGCCTCTCCACTGGGAATAGGCCCCCCACCCCCTGAAATTTAATGATATTCTCGCTGGTGGCCTCTGCAGTGCAGAGTGTGGGAGATTCCTCTCTGAACTCCCACTGAAAAAATCCAGAGTGAATTACTCCAGTTTTCACACAAATTCGACACTTAGCATATTTTGGGGAGAATTCCGCCCAAAGTGATTTTCAAAAGTTGCAAATGTGATGTAAATAAAAAACTTTTTCGCAAGAGTGGCTTAGGTCTGGAATGCTCTGGTTGACAGTGTGGTAGAGGCAGGGTAAAGTGAAACATTCAAGAGGGCATTAGCCGATTACTTCAGTGGAAATAATGCGTAAGGGCATGTGGAAAATGCAAGGGAATGGCACTAAATCATAATGTTCATTTGCAGAGCTGATGCTGACACGAGGGCCAAATGACCTCCTGCTGTACCGTAACTATTCAGTGATTCTGCAGTTCTCCACTTTCCCTCATTGTAATATTGCGCCTCTCCTCAAATTACCCATAGGCATTGATTTAATCTACAGAACAAATGAGAAACTATTCTGCTTCAAACTACACTGATTTCAATCCAAAACCAGTCTAATCTCAGTGATAGAGGTGTGCAGACGGAGCTTTGTGCACTCACTCTGAAGCTGTGTTCCAGGTCAATGTTGATTCCTCCTCCAAATTTAGCCTTTTACTAAATACCGGAAAACGAAGGTCTTCTTCCAGCTAGCTCCCACAGCAAAACATTCCCACCATTAATTTAGCTGAATGGTGGGATCCTGGAAACTTTGGATCATTTTCCATACCTTGGGACGCTCCTCTTGACAAAGGCAAGCACAGATGATGAAATTCATCATCGCCTCTAATCTATCAGCTCAGCCTTCGACTGACTGAGCAAAGGAGGATTTAAGGACCAGGATCTTAAACCCAAGACTAAAGTCATAGTTTACTGGGCAGCAGTGATTCCCCTGCTCCTATGTGTTTTGTGACCTCGAGGAAGCACCTCAAAGCAGTGGAGAAGTACCGCCAGCGAGACCTTCACAAGATTATCCAAATCTGGTGGCATGAAAGGCAGTCCGACAGCAGTGTCCTCTCCCAAGCCAACATGCCTAGCTTCAAGGCGCTATTCATCCAAAACCACCTCCCCTAGGGTGGGATATGTCATTTGACACCCAAAGCAATTGCTCTACTTGGAATTTGGTCACAGCTGGAGACCTTCATGAGAACATCGGAATTGCTTCAAGTACATCCTCAAAGCATCCCTGAAGAAGTCAAACATACCTTTCAACTCATCCTGGCTTGTGACTGACCAAAAAGAGACATTGAACACATCAAGATTCTTCGTCAGGAACAAGCAGAGGTGAAGTCAAGGCATCAGAGAGAGTACACGAACCTCCAAACAACCCATCTGCTGCAAGCACCACCTGTAGCAGAGTCTGCGGATTGTGCTCTGGGCTTGCTGGCCATTTCAGAATCTATGGAATCAGAGTGTAAATAGGACAAAGAACAAAGAACAATATAGAACAGGAATGGGTCCTTCAGCCCACCAAGCCTGGTTTCTATCCCTCTGTTCGTCTCCCATTCATGTGTTTATCAAGATATGCCTCGAACGTTACTAATGTGCCTGCTCCCACCATCTCCACTGGCAGTGCATTCCAGGCACCCACCACACTCTGTGTGAAAAACTTTCCCCGCATGTCTCTCCTAAACTTACTCCGTCTCACCTTAAGCCTGTGCCCTCCTATAGTTGACCTTTCCACCCTGGGAAAAAAACCTTTGACTATCCACCCTATCTATGCCTTCCATAATTTTGTAGACATACAATAGGTTATCCTCAATCCCCAGGGTCTGCCACGAAGAAGAGAACTTCAAACCTTTCTTAAATCAAACTAATTTTAACCCTACAAATCAGAAATCAAAAGCAAATTGTGGACATTGGTAAAATGCCAAACATCCCAAGGATCAAAGCCTCCAAATGTTACTTATTATTCCTGAATTATTCTCTCTCTGTTTCATTTCTCATTCTCTCACCTTGCCAATCTTTGTTCCATTCCCTGTCTCTTACTTCCAACTTTTGCGAAATGGAATTAAAGTGACAATATTGACTCTTCTTTCACGAGTGTGAGCAGGTTGTGTTTCCAAGGGTTATTGGTCAGAATGTTCAATGACCAATCTCACTTGTGCTGTTGTAAATAGTGGTATGTGCTGGAAATCCTGTTTTTGTGTTTGCCAGTCACCCCTTTGTATTTACAGATCATAATGAAATAAAAATTAAAGTTTATTTTATTAGTGTCACAAGTAGGCTTACATTAACACTGCAATGAAGTTACTGTGAAAATCTCTGAGTCGCCACACTCTGGCACCCATTCGGGCACACTGAGGGAGAATTTAGCATGGCCAATGCACCTAACCAGCACATCTTTCGGAATGTGGGAGGAAACCAGAGCACCCGGAGGAAACCCATGCAGACACGGGGAGAATGCGCAGACTCTGCACAGTCACCCTAGCCGGGAATCAAACCTGGGTCTCTGGTGCTGTGAAGCAGCAGTGCTAACCACTGTGCCACGATGACGCCCACGAAGTGTTTGCTTCTTAGAAAATTTAAGAGAAAAAGGTCGCAAGAAACATTTAAGTACATATATAAAAATATATTCTTAAAAAACATACAGTTAAAATATTAGCTATCACCAAGGATCTGAAAAATACGCACATGAATAAGCAACACCACCTGGATTAAATAGTGATTGCAATCTCTATTTAATTTTCAGATGGATTTTATTCTTCTGTGGAAACCTGTTAAAAGGCAACACTGCCCCCACACAGGGCCAATGGTTTTCTTTATACAGTTATTACTATTGAATACAGTGTGGTACATATGAGAAATAAACCAGTGCCTGACAAATGTCGCTTTTCAATGAAAGTTCCTCTTAAGAGGATGCCCATTAATTGACATGTACCATGCCACTTAAATATAGTTTTATGAGTGGCAATTATTCCGGCAGCAGAACATTAGAAGGCATTCATTCATTGCTCTTTAATTCTGAAGTATTTATTCCAGCAATGCCCTCCACATTCCAATGGCAGGGAACCAAATTTTGAAGATTCATTGGTCGTGTTGGTAGCTAGATTTTCTATTAAGGACGTAAAGCAGACCTTCTACACGACATAGTTAAGTGCTAGTCAAGCTCTTGAATTAACAAGACATCTTCCAAAAGACTTATCCTGAAAAGTGTCTGGAGTTTGAAGGCAAAAAAAGGAATGAAAATGCAAAGATATATTCGGTGGGTCTCCAAGATTTTTTGGGCTTCAAACAAGGAGTGTGTTTGGATTCTTAGCAGGTGTCGCACATCTGCTTGGTGTTCAAACATAAAAGCTACATGGAAGCTTTCTGACCTTTCTATCCGAAAAATAAACATGAATATCCCACAGCGTCTGTATATTCTGCTAAATTGGAGTTATTTCAGAATGTTAGAGCAGCAATAAGTCATCTTTCCCTCACTATTTATTTAAATGCTGTCTTCAAAGGGTTAAGTGTCACTTGAATCAAATAATTACTACACTCCCTCAGTTTTCAATGCATATTATCGCAAAACATTTTTTTATATAGCTGACAATTACTCTGGCACCAGAACATCTGAGTGAACCCAACCGCTGCTTTTTTTTTATTCTCCCACATTTCACTCCATAAATCAGCACCACCCTCCACATCCTGATTTCGGATCACCAGATGTAAATTTGTGACAAGGGTATCTATATATAATATTAATGGTGCTGAGGAGGGTTCTTCTGAATCGGGAGAGCTTGCCAAATAAAGAGTGATCTGAGCAAAGCAGTTCATCCTCCACAGCACACTCTACATCATTCTGAGGACAAATGTAACATCATTAGGCAAAGAAACTTCGCTATTCTGTAAAGAAACATCTAAGTTGGAGGTACTAATCAATCTAGTGAATTCAGGTTCATGCGGATACTGTCAGCTTCCCCAAACAAAATGAATTGCTGTTCAGGGCACAAAGTAGTCTGCAAATGCTGTTCTTTACACTCGGAGGAAGATAAAAGCCTACACGACCATCCATTATCACTCTACTTGTGTGGCTTTGTTTTGTTTTCAAAGCTATTTTTTTTCTCTCTTCGGCGTTGTCGCTTTGAGCCATCTGCTTTCAAAGTTCTAAATCTTCATTGTTCGCAAACGCAACTGCGTCACATGAGCGGAAAATCAAACTTATTCTCGTAAATGAATGTTCAGTTTATTCATCTCGGAGAGAAATCCATTCGTGAACTTGGGATGAGACATTTGAAAAAGTGGTTTTGTTTGTTTAGCAGGAACTGAACCAGAATAAACTATAACAGAATAGGACCTAAATCTCGCAAGCAGGAAAGGGTGTTAATATTCTCAGTCTGTGCACAGTTGTTCCCTACACATGCTTAAATCTTTGGGCAGCCCTTCATAAATCCGGTATAATAATATATCGCAAATGATTAAATGCGATTCAAAAAAATGGAAGAGGTTGTCGTTCGTACATTTATTTTAGCATTTATTATTAACTGATATTCTCCTGAAGTGTAAGGATTCTAAAGGTTAATTAATTGTGTTACAGTTCATGACAGTGCTCATAGCAAGAAGCCTTTTTCAGTCCTTGAGAACTGCTGTTATGTTTGTACCTGCGAATGCTTGATTTGTTCCGTGTTAGATAGTTCACAGTCTCTCCCAAAGTTACCATTCACAGGGAAAAAAAATGGAAGAATTGATTGGCCTGTTTGTTATGTTAATGTCAAGCAGACAAAACCTACAGCAATATTTAAATTAAAAATACTGTGTGTCAAATAGATATAGAAGAAAAGAATAGAGCCATATTACTAATTCTACAGGAGTCTATTGATAATCAATGGAAATGCAAGAGAAATTGAAAAGCTGTCTGCTTCTCAATTCCCATACAGTTTGTGAAACAATTTTAAAATAATGACTAGTACAAAGAGATTCTGAAGCAGTCAATATGAACTGCATCTGAAGGACAAATAGTCATTCGGTAAATAGAAGCCATTGCATAGCTTCTGCTGTTCAGACCTTATCAGTAGAGTACAAAAACTCCAGATCGCTGTGTGAAATCAAAGAGCAAAGACAGCAAAAAAAAATGATTTTGTAAAAGATGAAACTTAATTAGATAAATGGGTCTTAGGGCAGTGGAGCTATTTTAAAAGGGCAAGTCATTAGTGAGAAAAATAGCTTTCGCTGAAACTACTTAAGGAGTTGCTAGATTATGAACAAGGTTCAAAGACAAGTTCTGTAGCATTTGAAATATTTATCCAGTGTTGTTTGTAAATCGGAAGCTTCTCTTGCAGAAGAATATCAATAATAAATGATGTTAAAAGTGATACATAGAAATATTTTATTTAACAAAACGTAGTTACCTCAGAAAGGATTCAAATATTTAAAGACTGCACTTAAATAATGTTACATTGGTGTTAAATAATGTTCTTTTGAAAATTACTTTTGGGAAATTCCTTACAGAAACAATGTTTTCTGCCTCATTTAAGCACTGGAATTGGGTTTTTAAAAAAACATGTTGAAGTTCTTTTGTCTTTCCAAAGGATATTTTAAAAAATCTTAAGGTTATGTAAGCAGAAAATCTTTAAAATTAAATGAATGTGCTTTTAAAATAAACAAAAGTAATGAAAAAAAAAGAAACAATGAAATGTGTAGCAAATACTTATTTTAGTAACTTAAGTATTACCTAGCAAGTAACAGGAAACACCACTTCAAGGCATTTTTTATATCTAAGATTTCCGGCTAAAATGCAAAGCTGGTAACTAATAGTTCTGCTGCTGCCTCTCTTGACCTCAGATTTAGAGTTTTCCTAAGACACCTACTTGTGCTTTGTTTTTCACAAGGGGACGAGTAGGCAGAGGACTAGGACTTGTTAGCCTGCCGTTTGCCAATCTGCTGAGACGATTGTGATTAAAGTGGGACTCCCTCCTGTACTTCACAGATCACATAAATCACATTGATCATCCCAGAGAAAGGTAACATATTGCCTGGGAATCAGCTGAGGAGGAATATCAATTTCACCACAGCTCTGCTGTCTTCCAAACCTCTCTCTCTTTTTTCATTGTAGAAGCAGGGAGGGGGTGTGGGGAGTTATCTGATGCCTGCAAAGCTTCCCCATTTTTCCTTAAGGAATTATTCTGGGCTGTCCAATCCTTTCTTTTGAGTTGCCGATTACTCAAATGTTTAAAATTATAATTCTAGTGTCATGGTTTCATGTAGTATATCTCCAAAATTTCTAGTGATGATTTGATTTTATCCAAATATTCAGCACATACAATACAGAATTTTATGCTTACTCTTTATAGCCTGTTATAAGCTGTTAGACGCTTTGCTTTGATTTTGTTTCATTTATTGATTTCAAATTGCTTTATGTAGTCCAAGAAAAAAAAAATCTAAATAATGTAACTGCATTGTGACAATGTTAGGAATCAGTTCTGCAGTTTGATTTACAGACTCCTCGCTATCTCAAATATGTGTGTGAGCGATTCGCACTTACCAATGCTCGTCCACAAAGTAGAGTATTGCCAGGTAATAAACTGATGGAGAGATGGAAAGGCAGAGCTCAGAAAGTTATAGATCACGCACTTTGGATGTGCGCAGTTTAACTATTTTAGCCTGATAATTCCATTAAATACATATCGTTGCATTATGTGGCTTTAATTTAGTATTAGTATTTGAATTCACAAGGCATTCACTGAATCTTCTGGTTCAATTTGGGGAAATAATAAAAATCCTTATATGATTCTTCTCCCAGTTAAGTGCTGGCACCACAATCTGATTCCCTGAATATGTTGAAAGAAATGCATGATATTTTATTCTCTTTGAATTTTTGTCTCAGTTGCACCTATTTTATTCCATCTTTCTGTTCACAAGCACATACATATTCTCTTGATTCATCTTATCTTTTTTCTGTCTCTTTGCCACTGACCAATTTCCTCGCTGACAGTGCCATGTGTCACGTATTATATTGAGCAATGTGCTTTTTGACAATAGAGCATTTAACCATCTACCACCTAATGAAAGACTTTAACCACCTCAGCACTTTCTGCCCATTTCACACATTTCAATTTTATATGAACATACCGGGCTCCCAGTGTCCTTTTCTGTACCTTTATCAATGTTAATGTTACAAATTATGGTTCGTATTAATAGCTGAGACCAAGCAGAAACTGCATCATTTTCTAACTGCTAACTTGGGATTTCCTGAGCCATTGTCATGTCACCTGAACCCAAACCAATTCCATTGTGATGATAATGGATTCAGTGTTGTTGCCTCAGAGGTCAAGGGGTCACAGTAAGCTCCTTAATGGACTGTGAAATAACTATAACTGCATTAACCTCCCAGAATCACATGGGCGGTAAACTTGTGCCCAAGCATTTTCACTCTCGAGAAAAAACTCATTCATTTTAACAGGGAATACAATTGGCTTAAAATGTTTCCCTGAATGAAGTTTAGGGAAAATATTTTTTTCAGTTGGCACTCAGGGTCATCAAATTATCTCTAAGTTATTCTGTTCCAAGCATAAATGAATGAAAATATATTATGAAACATTAAAATTTATTTTAATAAGTGGAACTACTGACAGTTCAGGCTTTTATGTAAAACAATTTTATAAACTTTTGAGTGTAGGCGTCATACACAAACACTTTGAAACAAATATCTATATAAGAGACGTAATTTTATATCAGAGGATCTTCTGATTTGAGATGTTTTTACACAGATCGTCAGACCTTGAGTTGTGTTTTGTAATACCCCATTTTACAATGTTTTATATTTTTACATCACGTGAAATTTGCCAATTCATTGGGACAGAAAATGTCAAATGATTGGCAATCATTGTGTTCAAACATTTTGTAATGTGTTGATTAGCCGTATATGGACTGCTGTCATATTACTCTTAACACTTTGATGACTATAGTAACAAAATGGCATCAAAGGCTGGGATTGCTCTAATTAGTGTCATTAAAAAAAATTGTGAATCTATAAGCAATCCGTAACTACATTTAATTCTATAAGCTATAATTGTGGGCGGTATGGTGGCACAGTGATTAGCACTGCTGCCTCACAGCGCCGGGGACCCAGGTTTGATTCCCGGCTTGGGTCTCTGTCTGCACATTCTCCCTGTGTCTGCGTGGGTTTCCTCCGGGTGCTCTGGTTTGCTCCCACAGTCCGAAAGATGTGCTGGTTAGGAGCATTGGCCATGTTAAATTCTCCCTCAGTGTGCCGAAACAGGCGCCAGAGTGTGGCAACTGGGAGATTTTCACAGTAACTTCATTGCAGTATTAATGTAAGCCTACTTGTGACATTAATAAATAAACTTAAATTTCAGTGTGTAACAGTGAAAACTGAGTGACATTTTCAAATATGAAATGATACAATTTAAGAGCCACAAATTGTGCTCAATGCTTAAAATGTTAAAGTCAGTGGCATTTGCATTGTTGTGTACAAATGGACAATAAAAGTCCAATCCTGGATAAGCAGAATTAGTTTGTTTTGACTCGACAAGGCTTCATCTAACTTCTTTCACCTATGAGACACTTCACATTTTTTGCAAAAGAAAATATTTTTTACTTTATTATTACATTATCTTACATTGTTCAACTTATAAAATTTTAAAGCAATTACTCTGACAGAATCTTGCTAAGAGTATGGGCGGCATGATGGCACAGTGGTTATTACACTGCTACCTCACAGCACCAAGGACCCGGGTTCAATTCCAGCCTCAAGTGTCTGTCTGTGTGGAGTTTTCATGTTCTCCCCGTGTCTGCATGGGTCCTCCCCCCAACCTCCACTGACCCAATGTGAATTCAGGCTGCCCCACTGCAATATTATGCAGGGGGTGGCCTTATTAAAAGGCCCTCAGGGACAGAAAGTCCTACCCTGGAGAGTTGCAGCCAATCTGATTGGTTGTCGGCTCTGTAGTCTCAGCAGCTCCAGAAGAGAGTAGTGGTCACTGCTGGGACTACAGCCAAAGGAGTTACCTCTCTGAACTTCCTACCTTCCTGACAGCAGTCTGAGCTGTCAAAGCTGTCGTCCAGGTGATCGCTGGGTCCAGGCTGACATGCCCCAGTGAGAGGGGTGAGGGGGTTGAGTACCGGGTTTGAGAAGCCATGAGGGAAGCACAAAGGGAGAAGGATGTCCTTAAGGAAAGTGACTCCAATGGGCATTGGGAACCTGCAAAGGAGACTCCTCCCCATTCCTTTTCTGACTAAGTAGTTGCCATGTTAATACACTGCCTTTTACCTCTATTATTGCGCTTGAAGGCAAAAAGATTGGAGGAGATTTAGGTAGTAAGAGCTTAGAAAGCATGAGAAGAAAAAGAAAGGGCATCTAATACATCAAGCTTATCCCTTCAACTGACTATAAGGGCGAGATTTTATGGCCTCGCTCGACCCAAGACCAGAAAATCCCACCCAAGGTTAATGGACCTTCCCATTGTTTGCCCCTCGTCCGCTCTGATTCCCGTGGCGGTAGAATTCCGGCATATATGTCCATTGACTCTACTTGCACCAAAAACCTCTGACCTTCCGCATGGCTGGGATTCTCCAGTCCCGCTACAGTGAATGAAGTTTTGGCTGAGTGCCGAATTCTCTGTTCTCACTGGCAACGGTGGTGAAAGAGATCAGAGAATCCCATCCTTTATCTCTTGAAGATGAATTACTCCTTTAACTTCAGAGAAAATCAGGGAAAATTCGAAGATATTCAGCTAGTCCTGCAGCTCCACTCTTTAATACTGACCTGCTTCCTACCACGTAGAAATTCCCAATCCCATTCCCCCACAGACCTTCCTTTCTGCTGCAATATAAACAATGATAAATCAGAGTGTTTTCACCACATTCTGTAGGGAGACACTAAAATTATGATCAACTTTTTAAAAAAGTTACTCCATTCTTAATGTTACAAAGCGGAGTGGACTGGATCCATCTCCTTGCTTGCTCCAAAAAACAATTCAAATTGAATCCAATTCATGGTCTCCTCAAGAGAGACAAACAAGGTCATAGAATAGAATTCCTACAGTGCAGAAAGAGGTCCTTTGGCCCATCGAGTCTGCACCAACCACATTCCCACTCAAGTCCTATTCCCGGAACCCCTGTTAATCCCCCCTTACACTAGGGTCAATTTAGCATGGTCAACCAACCTAACCTGCACATCTTTGGACTGTGGGAGAAAACTGGAGCACCCAGAGGGAACCCACGCAGACACGGGGAGAATGTGCAAACTCCACATCAACAATGACCCAAGGCCAGGTTTGAACCTGGGTCCCTGGCGCTGTGAGGCAGCAGTGCTAACCACTGTGTCACCGTGCTGCCCAAGGTCCAAGCAGACAAGAAAAGGCATTGCACCCCATCTTGGGCTTGATCTGACACTTGATCTTAGCCAAAAGGCCATGACGCGAATTATGACTACCACTTTAGTCATGAATATTGTCTTTTTACTATAACTGCTGGTTTGACATGCAGGGTAATCAATGAGTTATACCGCTGGCTCCTCCACATCACTCTCAACTGAACGAAAGCAGAATACATGTGCATAGCTCCCCTCACTTATATCAAACTTACCAATGAAATCATGACTAATAATGATCATTGGACTGTCCTGATGGCTGATAAACAAACTTTGAAGGTTATCCAGTGATCACTTGTATTGATGCTGTACGCAAACCACGTCACGCCCATAGAAATTGCTGCATAACTAGCCTAAAAAATAGTCAACAGTAAACAGCAAGCAAAACAGCGGCTTCATGTAAAAGAATGAGTTGTAATGATCTTTGTCTGCAATCATTTTCCAGTTAAATGATCCTGCTAAAGGGGTATAGTCATCTTGTATGACAGGAGGTTTGTAATTTGAGGAGTGTGCAATGATGTGATCAATAACATGTTGATGCCATCGCCTCACTGATCTCATCTGCTGCTACCATTTAAAAAAATAAAGATTGCGGAGAATTGACAATAAAACTTAGAAGAATTGAAGCTACATGGATAACATCTGCAACAGTATGTAGTCGCTGCAGGAAACAACATAATATTTCATTGGAGTTCACGGAGAAACTTAAGACTGAAATATTTTAATTTGAGGATATTACCCCTTTAAACGAGTTTGTAAAATTTATGTAGGTATTACTTAAATGGTAAATTGTTGTTAAAATTGTTCTGTTAATAATAACCACTGCTTCCCATATACATATAGGACTATGTTCAATGGTGCACTGTCACTGCACTGGAGAGTGTAGAATCATTTAGTTTTTCACTATGTTGAAATCTATGTTGAGTTTGTAATGAAGATGCCTTTCCTGCTGCAACACAAACCTTTAATGTCAATTAGCTATTCAGAAAGTTAATATTTTTGTTTTAATTCCCAATGTTCCATAAAGTGTTGGGTTCAAGGAGCTTGGTGAGAAGTCTCACAACACCAAGTTAAAGTCCAACAGGTTTATTTGGTAGCACAAGCCACTTGTGGTTACCAAATAAACCTGTTGGACTTTAACCTGGTGTTGTGAGACTTCTTACTGTGCTTACCCCAGTCCAACGCCGGCATCTCCACATCAAGGAGCTTGGACAGGCCAACAGCATAAGATGTGAATCTCAAGGGATCACTTGAACCCTTGGGGGTGCAGGATGGGATCTAAAACATAGCGAGTGGAGGTGAAGGCCTCAAGATGCTTCACTGTATTAAAGGTAATTTGAACAGACTCTTGATGGTGTAAGTTCTTCCTGATCAGAGGCTCTAATTGTGGAAAAACCCATAGAGGTTGGTTAGTTTTCAATGTGGCTGTGAGGTTGTTGGGCCAGCATTATACATTCAACAGGAATACAGGCTGGGTTCACTGTCGAGCAAACAATTTTCTTGGAATGGGAATATACGTTACAGCAACATCAATACAAAGATGTCACGCCATCAGTTTCTCTGTTTCACATCCCTCCAAACAATGAAAGCTCTGGAGCTGCATGTTTGCTACTGTTGTCTACAATTTGGATGTGATATGATTTTGATGTTGCTGAGGTCTGATGTAGGTGTCATACTCATCAATAGCACAAATGAGACATTAGATTGATTACTGACGGGCCTCAGATCGTGTACAAGATGTGTCAGTCCAGGCTGACAGCACAGCACAAATCAGAATGCCTCGCCTAAATCAGCAGTTTCGGCTGTCAATGCATTGAAAACATTTAAATGATGCTCTTCGATTAAAAGGAAACCCATGTTTCCCCATCTGAAAATCCATACATCCATTTCCCGTTCTCTCCCTGGTGTTGAATAAATGTGTTGCCAATGTCTCCCAGCCCAAAACAAAATTTGGCTGGGTACCGAATCACACACAGCCGACAAGGCTTTACATGGCAACTTAGGGTGGGAATATAAGAACAGTAGACTTTGATTTTTGATTTGATTTATTATTGTCACTCGTATTAATACACAGTGAAAAGTATTGTTTCTTGCGCGCTATCCAGACAAAGCATACCGTTCATAGAGAAAGAAACGAGAGAGTGCAGAATATCGTGTTACAGTCATAGCTAGGGTGTAGAGAAAGATCACCTTAGTGCTAAGTAGGTCCATTCAAAAGTCTGATGGCAGCAGGGAAGAAGTTGTTTTTGAGTCGGCTGGTACGTGACCTCAGACTTTTGTATCTTTTTCCCAATGGAAGAAGGTGGAAGAGAGAATGTCCGGGGTGCATGGGGTCATTAATTATGCTAACTTCTTTTCCAAGGTAGCGGGAAGTGTAGACAGAGTCGAAGGATGGGAGGCTGGTTTGCGTGATGGATTGGGCTACATTCACGACCTTTTGTAGTTCCTTCCGGTCTTGAGCAGAGCAGGAGCCATACCAAACTCTGATACAACCAGAAAGAATGCTTTCTATGGTGTATCTGTAAAAGTTGGTGAGAGTCGTGGAGGACATGCCAAATTTCCTAAGTCTTCTGAGAAAGTAGAGGCGTTGGTGGGCTTTCTTAACTATAATGTCAGCATGGGGAGACCAGTACAGGTTGTTGGTGATCTGGACACCTAAAAACTTGAAGCTCTCGACCATTTCTACTTCACCCCCATTGATGTAGACAGGGGCATGTTCTCTACTATGCTTCCTAAAGTCGATGACAATCTCCTTCATTTTGTTGACATTGAGGGAGAGATTATCGTCATCACACCAGGCAAAGCAGACTCGAGGGACTGTTCAGCCCCTTGAGTCTGCTTTGCCATTCAGTGGTTGATCTGTATCTTACCTCCTTCATTGGCTCCATTGCTCTTAATACCCTTGCCTAACAAACATCTAGCAATCTCCGTTTTGAAACTTCCGAACAACTCCCCTGGCCTCAATAGCTTTTGTGGGGGATCAAGTTCTAGATTTCCACGCCCTGGTACACAGTTCCTCCAAAGTTCCAGACCCCGTTGCAGTAGCTGGACACACTCTCGCTGCCTTTTTTCTGCACCTTCCAGTCCCACCAAAGTCTATGGGTGCTGGGGAGCCCACTGAGAGGGGTCAACTTTGGCCCGACTGGAAGATCTTGCGAGCGGGAGAGGCCAGAAAATCCCACCCTTTGTGTTCAGCTGGTTGCAGCAGCTTGGAGGGCAAGTAACCCAATGTAACAGTATTTAGCAGAGACAGTCTCTTCATCCTAGTCTGATTGGTCAGACCATTGAGTCAACTTTCTTCCGCCTCAAAAATTAAATGTTTATTTCCTTCCTCATTGTTTCTTCTCCTAACTTCATTAATCATTAGTTTTTTTTATTCATTCATGGGACATGGGCATCACTGGTTGGTCAGCATTTATTGCCCATGCTTAGTTGCCCTTGAACTGAGTGCCCATTTCAGAGGGCAGTTGAGAGCACATTGCTATGGCTTTAGAGGCACATGCAGAACAGGCCAGGTAAGGATGACAGATTTCCTCCCCTAAAGGGCATTAGTGAACCAGATGGGTTTTTCCGCCACTTGACAATGGTTTCATGGTCATCAGTAGATTCTTAATTCCAGATACTTTTATTGAATTCAAATTCCACCATCTGCTGCGGCGGGATTCGAACCCGGGTCCCCAGAACATTAGATGAGCTTTTGGATTAATCGTCTAGCGATAATACCACTAGGCCATCGCCTCTCCTTAGTGCAAAACCCATCTCCCTAATTTCAATTTCCCTCCAATCAAATTCTCTGAAATCAATTATCATCAAAGTTCCTTAGCCACTCCATTACACATTCCTAAAAATAAACTTAATTCTATAATAAACACATGACAAGCTCATCTAAAACATACACAAACTAATTGACAAATTTGGTCCCAACAACATCTGTCCTTCCCCCTCATCATCTTCACAAGCATCACAGAGGCCACACTAGTGTTCTGAATAATCACTGATTCTAAGAGTCTCCCCCACTGAGCAACGAGGAGTGCTTTGTATTCAATTTGTTTAGCGGTATTTCCAGGATTATAACTCCCAGGAGCTACAGTGAATTTCTTTAGCAAAGGAACTCCAGGAGTCACCAGTTGTTTCTAGACATAGGCATAGGAGTTTGATTGTTTGTCTCTCTCAAGCCCAACATACAGGACTACAATGTCCTGGAGCATTTGCCAATGAGATTTCACTTGGTCTGCCCCTTCTTAACTGCTGCATGCTATTTTAATGACCTGATATGACCTATTGCCACATTCTCTTGTAGTTTCTTCATCTGCTGATGTAAATTGGGAGGAAATGGCAACAGCAAAGGATGGGATTTTCCAGCCCTCCCCACAGCACGCTTTCCAATGGCGGAATTGGCTCACCGTTGCTCACCAGCGGGATCTTCCAGTCCCGTTGATATCTACAACCTTTTGCATGGCTCGCCCGTCCCGGCACTCACCTGTCCCGCTGCCGGGGAACCTGCTGGGAAGGGTTTGCCTTCAACGGGACTGGAAGATCCCACCAGTGAGACTGGAAAATCCCACTGGTGGGAAGGGTTGGGAAATTCTGGCCAAAGTCTTGGGGAAATAAACGTGAGTAAAAAATAAAATGGAAGAGTAAGAAAGACAAAAGAGGAGAGGAAATAAAAAGAGGAAAAAAGTAAATAAAAAGTGATAGATGAGATGATTTGTAATGGAGACATGGAGGTGTAAGGGAGTGAGAAAGGGTAAATTGAGGTTTAGCAGCAGAAGATGAGGAAAAGCATACACACCCCTCAGAATAAATGTATTTATTTGTCTATCAGCAACGCTGACCCAATGAATAGGGCAGCATGCACAGTGGTTAGCACTGCTGCTTCACAGCTCCAGGGACCTGGGTTCGATTCCTGGCTTGGTTCACTGTCTGTGTGGAGTTTGCACATTTTCCTCGTGTCTGCGTGTGTTTCCTCCGGGTGCTCCGGTTTCCTCCCACAGTCCAAAGATGTGCGGGTTAGGTTGATTGGCCATGCTAAAATTGCCCCTTAGTGTCCCGAGATGCGTAGGTTAGAGGGATTAGTGGGTAAAATGTGTAGGAATGTGGGGGTAGGACCTGGGTGGGATTGTGGTCGGTGCAGACTCGATGGGCCGAGTGGCCTCTTTCTGTACTGTAGGATTTTAATGATTCTATGAATAGAAAGATAAACAAACGCTAGTGTGCAGGGAAAAAAAACATTGAGTTGAAGTTAGGAGATGAGAGAGAGGAGGAAAAGAGTCATATCCTGTTGGGATGATGGGTGTCTGAAGGAAAGATAAAAGGACAGAGGGAGCCATTTCCATGGAAGAAAATGACATGTTGTAGGCAGTGCAGCAGGAGAATCTGTTAAGGGGAGAGATGTTGTTGAGGCAGGAAAGTGAGAAAGTCAGGGGAGAACCCTGCTGAGCAACAAGAAGGAAACAAGAGAGAAATCATGTTATAGGGGATATTCTTGAACAAAAATACAGCTACAAATGGACACCAATATTTCTATTATAATATTAATAATAAAGAAACTATAACTATAACAGCATGAAATGTTCCTGAAATGATTATTAAGGCTATAATAGTCTTGTTCTTACTCAAATTGACATTTAATTCATTCAGCTATGAAAGCAATATTATCATATTAATGCTAAAAATATAAGGCCAATTTTTTTGGAATAAGTCACCACAACACTATAAATACTGACTATTCCACTGGGACCTGTGCAGCACAGAACTATTCCACATTGAAGCAGATCTGGTAACTCAAAGTGACAGGATCACAAGTGAGTTATTAAGGTTTTTCTCGAACAAATTCAACACTTGAAACGTCCCCATTGAGTATTGTGTTTATACACGGCGCATTTTAAGCAATAAAACATTACAAATGAATTGTCAAATTAATTATGTAAATGCTGGAATATGTGTTCAGCTTTCTCTATCTCACATACGTGTGAAAACAACAATTTATCAGCCAGCCAGTACACCAGTGTGTTGTATAATTGTTGTTAATGACTAAATGAGCAATTATAAGTTAAAAAATGATTGCAGATGCTTTTCAGAACATAATCCCAGAACTGGGTGACATATGAGATGTTTTTGAGTGCAATCTATTCAGAAGCATCTGGTTCAGTGTAACCATTGCTTTGTGCTGGCAAATTAGTTTTGCAGAAATGTCAAATTAAAAATCATTTATGGATTTGAACTTTTATTAGGATGAAAAATGCTTACAGTAACTGATCCACTTTTATTTGGATGTATTTATTTTCTCTCCTTTGTGGTTTTGTAGGTTGCCGCTCGAGGTGTGTGAGGAGTTTTTCCTGGACTATGACCTCCACCATTGGCACAGCACAGTCAGCCAGTTGGTGCTAAGGTTAAGACCATTTTTTATTTGGTGAGTACATCATGTAGCATAACAATAGAATGCACCTGGAGATAAGAGACAGGGAAAGACCTGAAGAAATGGGAATGATCCATGAACACTTCCCACAGCAAAGTGATCATTTACTATGAATCCAAACTTCTTACTCATATACAATATGTTAATTTACCCTCTTAACAAACAAATATAAGCCCTTTAATCTTTTCAAATGAACCTGGCAAATGATCACAAATTCAACCTGAAGCCAAATAGGACATTATCGCTAAAGAATCGCTATAAGAGAAAGGCATATTGGCTGACAGTAACTGGCATTGCAAACACAGATAGCTACTGAAAACAGATGCTGGGTGAGATTTTCCAACCGCACTCACCCCAAAACCGGAGAATCCCGCTTGAGGTCAATGAACCTTTTCATCGTCTGCCCCTCGCCCGCTCCAATTCCCATGACGAGTTGAAAAGGAAAATTCACCCCGTTATTTCAGACAAAAATCATAAAATATTAGTTGTAGGAACAATAATTAATAAGCAAATATATTCAGCCACAGTTGTTGGAAAAATAATGATATTTTAACCATTGTTAATGCACAAATCAGACAGCAGATTCCACAGATTAATAACTTGTGAGTTATTAATCTTCAGAACTTGCTGGCTGATTTATACCACTCCACTATTGGCTTTGCACAAATGGTATCTCCTGTTTCTGAAGAACTTGCTGGGTTTACACATTAATTGTCCATTCAATTTTCTGTAGAAAATTAAGTCTAGTTATTTTAAGAATACAAGAACACATGAAATAGACCACAGGGCTCATTGAGTCATTATTGTGCAAGTAAGTGCCTTTTTAACAATTTGATAGTTATTCATGACTCTCAATCAATATCTCTGACCCAGAAAGTGAACTGCAGAGTCTCATTCCGTGAGGTTGTGAATTATTGGTGGAGATTTTGATTTGTTGGGTCGAATTTTATGAGAATGATTCTGTGAGTGTGAAAATTGGGAGAATTCCTGATCCATTTTTTGGGCAAGATTTAACACCCAATCTTATAGAATTATTCATTGAAAAAATGGTCTAGATTGTTTCTAGCTGCTGCAGGCAGTGGGCTGGACTTAATTTGCCTGATAGCCTGCAGGGGGAGCTATTGCGCATGAGCAGATATCTGTGTCTGTACATGCACATAACAACTGCAGAGGGAGCGATTGCACATGTGCAGACCTCTGATTCTGCACATGCGCAATTCCAACAGCTGGGGTCTGACAGACAGAGAGAGAGCTGTCGGGCCCTTTCTGCTGCTGCCGATCATGAACCCCAGAACACATGGACATCTAGCCCCCACCAGCCCCTCCCACTGCCCAGATCGATCATGCCCCCCAATCCAATTATGGTGCAGAATGCGCAGTGGCCCCTCCTTCCCCTCCACCGATCACAGGCAGAGTGCACAGTGGATCCCCTCCCTTCTGATCGGGCCACCCCTTTAGATCCTGTCGCTATAATCCCCGCCCCAATAGGCACCACCCTATAGGCCACATCCCCTGGCATTGCCCAGTGGGCAGTGCTAAGGTGCCCAGTGAGCATTACCAACGTCCTAGGCTGACAGTGCAAAGGTGCCAGGATGGCACTGCCAGGCTGTCATTGCCCAAGGGGCAACCCCTTTGCCCTCAGCCTCCCTGGGGGGGCTTCAATGGCCTCCGTCTCCATTGGCGAGGCCAACACGATGCGGGAGGCGCAAGCTGGTAAATTCCGGCCGTTGTTTTTCTTTCTTTTCCTTTCTGTTTCATTTCTCTTTAACAATCAAATCTTTATTTCCTTTTCTTTATTTCTCTTTCTGTACCTGACCTGAATCTGATTCATCTTCCTTCTCTTTATATTCTGCTGTTTCTTCTGAATCTTAAAATCTCTTTGGATGATGAATTTACTAAATTTACTAAACATGCAACATGCTACGATGGTTATAGCATTGAGAGG
Source organism: Mustelus asterias (assembly GCF_964213995.1). Taxonomy (NCBI): domain Eukaryota; kingdom Metazoa; phylum Chordata; class Chondrichthyes; order Carcharhiniformes; family Triakidae; genus Mustelus; species Mustelus asterias. The sequence goes on along the minus strand of NC_135815.1, from coordinate 36,668,792 downwards.
GCTGATTTTTTTTCACTTGGGTAGGATTTGGCTGTGTGAGGACTAACTTTCTGCCCCTCAGAATGTAGACTCAAGAGTTTAAACATGCCGGGCTTCACTTAAATCCAGTAAGCAGGAGTCAAAAGTTATGGGTGTTTCTGGCCATCACCAAGAACCCATGGAAATGGTGACCAGGGCAAGGAGATTGGTATTGCTCATGGTGGAAGGCACAGTGGGGTTGTGGGGGAAGAATGACAGGCTTAGGACGGCAGGAAAAGTCCATGGTGTACATGTGGGGTGAGAAGCAAGACTTCAGGCTGCTAAATACATTGGATGGTGGGTACACATCAGCAGTACAGGGCAACATCCTTTCAGCCATTTTATCCTCCTCTGGTTTACAGTGGGGTGGGAGTTAAAAATCCTTCAATGGAGCAGAAATAATGAAGGGCTATTGGAAAGTGAGCCTTGATCTATTGCTAGCTGTGTAGTGACATTAAGAGACATCTGGCAAAAAAGCAATTTAAATAGGAGCCTAATGTTATTTTCCTGCCATCTATTTTGTGGCACACCAAATAATCAGTGGTATAATGGAAAACTGACCAATTAGAAGGCACCTCTTTTACTTTTATGCAGCGAAATTCCCACTTAACTGGTAAAAATTATGAGCAGTTCTTCTGGTAACTGATAGAAATAGGAATCAGCTGCTGTTTTCCCCACGATGAATAGCTGAGGTCCAGTGTGATCCTAAACTTGGAATGGAAAATTAATTAGTGTAAACAGAACAAGATCAATGCAGATGCATAGTAACAATTTCATTTCTAATCCATCCAATCTATCACTGGACCATTGAATTTGAACAGGAAACTGGACTATTTTGAGACTATTTTTCAAAATAAAATAAATCCTAATAAAAGAATTGTGATCAGTACACATTTTAATTTTGTCAGTCCAATAATTAATAATACTGCTTTTGTTTTAGGGGAAAATTATTCTGCCACAAAGTATATAGGTAAAGGCTCTATCTATTGTACAGCTTCATGTGGCGTTACTGGAAGCCTTTGCAATAGCGTTGTGTGTTTGCAATGCAGCGGACTTCCTCTTGTGCTGGTTATCTCCCTCCTGCAGGTGAAAAATTGTGGAATGGGATTAAAATGTGCCCTTGGCTCGGGCTTCGATTCTCACAATGTATGAACCAACTTGCCACAGTGTCCATGAAGACATGAAGAAGCAACAAATGTGTCCAAGAGGGAGCAGTTATCTGAAATCCTTTTCTCTTCCTTCTTACCTTGCTTTTTGTAGACAAACATTAAATATTTTCCCAACTTAATGAGCCTGATATTTGTTAGTGGCCAAAAAGTGGTGTATCTCTGGTGGGGCACAGTCACAGCATGCCAAAACAGAAAAGCTTGCAGTCCATCTTAAAAATGACCCTCTGGCCTCTTTCTCATAATTTAATTTAATTGTAGATGCCAATAAGGTTTCCTGATGCAGTTTCCCTGTAGATGCTTAAGCAATTTGATCTTGTGTTGTGGCCCACTGTTAAGCCCAAGAGGAGATGTGCAACTGGGATGGGTGACTGGGTGGCAAGGTTGGTCCAGTAGTAGCCCTCATTCATAGAATCCTTACAGTGCAGAAGGAGGCCATGTGGCCCATTGAGCCTGCACCAACTCATACCCAGGTTTATCCCGCAACCCCACATATTTACCCCGCTAATCCCTCTAACCTATGCACCTTGGGACACCAAGGGGCAATTTAGCATAGCCAATCCACCTAACCTGCACATTTTCAAACTGTGGGGGGAAACAGGAGCACCCAGAGGAAGCCCACGCTGATATGGGGAGAACGTGCAAACTCCACACAGACAGTGACCCAAGCCGGGAATTGAACCCAGGTCCCCTGGCACTGTGAAGCAGCAGTACAAACCACAGTGCCACCGTGCCAGTTTTACACTCCAGCTCCCTCTACTCTACATCATATTGTGCTATTTACTTCATGCCTAAAAGACTTTCAATGATGTTGAATTTGGAGTCCAACAACTAAGTTCTTTGTGTGATTTTCTAGACAAGCTGACAGATGAATTGTTTAATATTTAGGCTAAATGTTCCAATTAGTATGATAAACATTGTTTTTAATTTGGGGGCATCTTTTTTTTAAGTTGTGAAAATACACTGTTCGAAACAAAATAATAAATTGTATTGTTAAATCCTTTCTGTGGAGAAATGGACAGAAATCATAAAACATGACACCAAGCAATCCAGAAAGTTGGAATTATTGTCTGATTATAGAATCATAGAATCTTACAGTGCAGAAAGAGGCCACTCGGCCCATCGAGTCTGCACCAACCACAATCCCACCCAGGCCCTATCCACATATCTCTACATATTTACCCACTAACCCCTCTAACCTATGTATCCCGGGACACTAAGGGGCAATTTAGAATGGCCAATCAACCTAGCCCACACATCTTTGGACTGTGTGAAGAAACCGGAGCCAGAGGAAACCCTCCAGAGGAGGCCAAGATGGATCATCCACTCAGCACTTCTGGCTGAAGATTGTTGCAAATATTTCAGCCTTATCTTTTGCACTGGTGTGCTGGGCTCCTCCATCATTGAGGATGGGGATATTTGTGGAGTCTCCTCCTCCAGTGAGTTGTTTAATTGTCCACCACCAGCCATGGTTGGATGTGGCAGGAAAGCAGAGCTGAGATCTGATCCGTTGGCTGTGAAATTGCTTAGCTATAGTTTATCGCTTCTGTTAACGCTGTTTGGCATGCAAATAGTCCTGTGTGTTGTATCTTCACCAGGTTGACACCTCATTTTTAAGTATGCTTGATGTTGCTCCTGGCATGCCTTCCTGTACTCTTCATTGAACCAGGGTTGATTCTCTGGCTTGGTGGTATGGTAGAGGGGGCGGGGGAATGTGGGGATAAGCTCAGCCATGATGTTTCCTGGTCATCATTAGATTTTTAATTCCAAATTTTTTATTGAATTTAAATTCCACTATATGCTGTGGTGGGTTTTGTACTGGGGTCTCCAGAGCATTACTCCGGGACCCTGGATTACTAGTCCAGCAACAATGCCACTACCTCCACAACTCTCTGCAAATGTAATGCTGATTCTCATTCATACATTTCATCCTTTCGCTTTAACTTTCATACATATCATTCTTTGTGGTGTCTCTATGTATCATGTCCAGTTCTTGAGTTCTGAGAGAACGTGAACACAGTCGAGAGACTAAGGAAGGTTGAGAGAGGGTCAGGAGTTCAGAGTTCAGGGCTAGGGTCAGAGGTCTATCAGCAATATTTGGTTTGATGGAGAAGAGAGAAAATGGAAAGCAGCAGGGAAAGAAGTATGGACGCTCCTTGCACTTGCTGGAGGTGAAGACGTAGGGAAGAGAAATTAGTAATGGAGAAAATGAGGTTTGGGGTCATCAGGACGATTCTGGGTAGTTTTGACAGGAGAGCGAGGCCCGACTATACTTGATGTCTTTTTAAATGCACCAAAGATGT